>NW_015389669.1:106193-107421 GCF_001527695.2 Protobothrops mucrosquamatus
CCTAGGGTGGATTTTACATTGGGTTTTAAATATTCGGAAGACGCAACATTAAAATTCGGTTTAATTCGGTTTTAAGGGGGGGATTGTATATATGTTCTGGTTTTAAATATGTTGTGCGCCGCCCTGAGTCCCTGTCGGGAGAAGGGCGGCATATAAATTAAATAAAATAAATAAAATCAATAAATAAATAAATAAATATTTGTCTTTTTTGGTCTAGAGACTTGCTATTCCTTTTTATATTTTTTCCTATGTTTTGATAATTCTTTTGCTGGATATTCTTACTTTTATTTTTTACTGAGGGTTTTGGATTATATCTTTTTTTCTTATTTCTTTCCTTTTCTGAGCTTTTCGATGGATTATAATTGGCCATCGGGCCCTATTTTTGGATTATAAGTAATTGGGCCATCGGTCTTGATGGTGGATTATAAATAAGTATAATAATCAAGATGAGTGTTTCAAATTTGGCGAAAGGGGTGAGGAAGGGCTCCTCGGCTCCTGCATCAACTTCAGTGAGTCCAGCGCTTCAAAAATCGATTACAACGTTTTTACAACCAGACACTCAGCAGAAGGATACGCAAGCCATTCTCCAGGCAATTGTAGATTCTAAAATGGAAATGAAAAAGGACTTTGAAGACTTGAAAAATGATTTGCTTAAGATGGATCAAAAATGGAAGCCTTTCAACAGGCGATGTCAGATACTCAACAAAGAATGCAAAATATTGAAGACAAGTCAGTAGTAGTGGATCAGAAATTAGAAGCTCTCCAAGATGAAAATCAGAGATTGGTGCAATCTAATGCGGAGCTGGAAGACAGTATGTCAATGATGGAGATGGAACGAGCATCATACTTTCTAAGATTTCAAAATATGATAGAAGAGAGTGAT
The DNA here is from genome assembly GCF_001527695.2 of Protobothrops mucrosquamatus. NCBI lineage: Eukaryota > Metazoa > Chordata > Lepidosauria > Squamata > Viperidae > Protobothrops > Protobothrops mucrosquamatus. Next base: position 107,077 of record NW_015389669.1, read on the forward strand.
GAGAACTTGTTACTATTGATGAGTGAATTATTGGCGGACTTGCTCGGAATGGAAATGGATCAATTCAAAAGAGAAATCGATCAAGTTTTTAGAGTGAATTCAAATTATGCAAGAAGAAATAGAGTGCCTAGGGAGGTTCATGTTAGATTTAGTAAAAGAGCAGTACAGGATGAGATCCTGAGACTAGTGAGGGATCAACCACTGAAATATAAAGATAAAGAATTGGTAGTTCTCAAACAGATTCCAAGAAGAATTAGAGAAGCTCGAACAGAATATCAATTCTTTTTTTTTTTTTTTATTGAAAATTTTTAAAAGTTTTACAATATATCTCCCCACCTCCCTCAA
>NW_015389670.1:0-2557 GCF_001527695.2 Protobothrops mucrosquamatus
CTTCTTCAAAGCTGAGCATAAAGAAATGTATCTCGCAAAACCTCTTCTCTTGAACATCCCGGAGGTGCTTTTTTTTTTTTTTTCTTCCAAAAGGCAACTGGACTGTCTTTGGTTTTTTTTCCTTAAGAACATTTCGCTTCTCATCCAAGACAATTTAGTTCTTGGATGAGAAGTGAAATGTTTTCAAGGAAAAAAAAAATCAAGAATGTCCAATTGCCTTTTGGGGAAGAAGAAGAAAAAACAATTTTGGGACAACCATGACCTGGATAGGTAGATAGATAGGTAGGTAGATGGGTAGATGGGTGGGTGGGTGGGTGGATGGGTGGATGGATAGATGGATAGATGGATAAATAGAGATAGATAGATAGACAGACAGACAGACAGACAGACACAGAGAAAGAGAGAGAGATGGATAGAAAATAGACAGGTAGATAGATAGATAGATAGATAGATAGATAGATAGATAGATAGATAGATAGATAGATAGATAGATAGATAGATAGATAGATAGATAGATAGATAGATAGATAGATAGATTAGATAGAGAGATAGAGATAGATAGATAGAGAGAGAGAGAGAGATACAGAGATAGATACAGAGATAGATAGATACAGAGATAGATAGACAGACAGATAGAAGATAGAGACAGAGATAGATAGAATGATAGATAGATAGATAGATTATAGACAGACAGGCAGGCAGGCAGGCAGGCAGGCAGACAGACAGACAGACAGATAGATAGAGACAGACAGAGATAGATAGATAGATACACAGACAGACAGACAGATAGACAGATGATAGATAGATAAATAAATAAATAGATAAATAGAGATAGATCATAGATAGATCATAGATAGATAGATATCCATAGACTTCTTTTCTCTACAACCCTCTTTCTCTCTCTCTCTCTCTCTCTCTCTCTGCTTAAACTGAATTAAACTGCTCTTTATGGACATCAGCAGTTTTAAGCAGAAAGAGGAGGGAGATGCTTTTTCTGGAACAGTTCCACTGACACATAAACACTACGGGAGACCCAGATAGCACACTTGCTCAACACAAAGCCAGCCAGACTGATGCAGCTAAAACCAGCAACGACCTCCCCTCCCCTGATGTAAGTGAGGGAGGGGAGAGGGAGGAGGGAGAGCCAAAGAGGAAAGAAAGGCTTTGTTTGCAGATTCCCTTCTATCCATCTTTCCACACTGCAAAAAAAAAAAAAAGGGGGGGGGCATGTGGGAAGCCACCCACGCATCCACTCTGCTCGGCATCTCCCGACTGGCCATAGCTGGAAATAAAATATTTATAGGAAGGCTGGAAAGGCAGCACAATCAGCAATTTTACACGTTAATCCAGGGGCGGCTTCAATCTACCTTTTTTTGGGGGGGGGAAGCTGCAAGTTGAGATATACCTGGAAACAGGAGCTGAAAACCCCCACCGTAGCCCCCGAGAGTTGTAAAAATTCTGTTTATTGCCTTTTTTTCCCAAATGTTTGCCTCTGAAGCCTCCATTCCAAAGACCACTCGGATGCGTGATATTTTTTTTAAATAAAATAAAATAAAATAAAAGTATTTTCGTCCAATTTGGGTTTCAAACGCTGCTTTTGTTATTCCAACAGAATTTCACAGCTCGGAGGCACACTTGTCTGTTGCAGCTTTATTTTGTCACGACATTTGGGGGGGAAAATATCAATATTAGGGGGCAATTCATCAATAGGAAGGATCAGATACAGTAGGTTTTTCTTCTCCAGGAAGGAGCTGGGAACGGTGCCATTCCTGAACCTCACTCAGACAGGTGCAAGGGGAAATAATCCTGTAATTACGGTTGGGAAACTGAGGCCGGCGAGAGAAAAGAGGTACCCCTTTGGAAAACAAAGGGGAAGTAGCCGGATGCAATTATATACACACACACACACAGACAGACACACATGTGCAAATGTAGCTCCTTGCAGTCAAACAGCTTCCTAAATTTGCCCGCACGCGCGCGCGCGCACACACACACACACACACACACACACAATGAGCAGGAGACAATGCAAACATTCCCGCCTCCAACCCATAGACACCCTTGTGTATTTTCAATGAAGCACTTGCCTGCACCAGGCTGACCTCAGAATAAGGGGAAGGGGGCAGTTCCTTAGAACAGAACTAATCCCCAGAATTCTTGCTTTACCCCCCTCCTCCCCAATTTAAAATGGAGGTCAGGGGGGGAGCAGCACACCCCAAAAGGCACATCCTGCAAATTGGGGGGGGTGGGGGGTGGGAGGGAGCTTCAGCCCTGCTGAATTACCGACTCTACACTCCCCCCCCAGCCTCAATTTTAATCCTTAACAATGAGAGGCAGGAAACCTTTTCCCAGTTCGGGGGGGGGGGGAATATACCCACCCACCCGCTCCCTGAAATACGTGGGAAGGGTCTCTGGATTTGCTAAGGCGCCCCCCCCCCCGGCAAGCAGGTTATCGATCCCCTCTGCAGGATCTGAGCAAGGGAGGGGAGGGGGTGAAAAACTGGGTCAGATGTAAGCCCTGCCCAACCGGCAGCTCTCCAGGTGCGCCGGGCTGCCG
>NW_015389670.1:5249-6450 GCF_001527695.2 Protobothrops mucrosquamatus
TCTGGGCATGGGTAGAATTCTCCGACCCTGGGCAGAAGGATCGCCTCTGGGCATGGGCAGAGTGCTCCGATCCTGGGCAGAAGGATCGCCTCTGGGCATGGGCAGAGTTCTCCGACCCTGGGCAGAAGGATCGCCTCTGGGCATGGGCAGAGTTCCCCGATCCTGGGCAGAAGGATCACCTCTGGGCATGGGCAGAGTGCTCCGACCCTGGACCGAAGCAAGTCCACTTTGCTGTGGCCACCACTCCCCAAGGGCATGTCCTCGGAGCATGGGCAGAGTGCCCCGATCCTGGGCAGAAGCAAAACTGCCTTTTGTTACTTTGGGGCAACACTTCTGGGCATGGGCAGAGTGCCTGGTCCTGGGCAGAAGCAAGTCAACTTTGCCGTGGTTGCAACTCCCCAATGCCATCGCCTCTGAGCATGAGCAGAGTGCCTTATCTTGGGCAGAAGCGAGTCTTCCTTTGTTAGTTTTGGACATCACCTCTGGGCATGGGCAGAGTGCCTGATCCTGGGCAGAAGCAAGCCTGTCTTTGTTAGCTTTGCTGTGGTCGCTGCTTCTCAAGGGCATCTCCTCTGAGCATGGGCAGAGTGCCCCGATCCTGGGCAAAAGCGACTCTGCCTTCATTATCTTTGCTATGGTCACCGCTTCCCAAGAGCATCGCCTCTGGCATGGGCAGAGTGCCCAGATTCTAGGCAGAAGCGAGTCTGCCTTTGTTAATTTTGGGCCTTGCCTCTGAGCATGGGCAGAATATCACAATCCTGGTCAGAAGCAAGCGGTCACCAGTCCCCAAAAGCATCTCCTCTGAGCATGAGCAGAATGCTCCATCCTGGGCTGAAGGGAATCTGCCTTTGTTAGCTTTGTTCTGGTGATCGCTCCCCAAAGGCACCTCCGCTGAGCATGGGCAGAGTGCCCGGATCCTGGGTAGAAGCAAGTGCCTTCCTTTCCTGTGCCATTCTCCCAACTCCAAAAAAGGATATAGAATAAAATAGAATATAGAATAGAATAGAATAGAATAGAATAGAATAGAATAGAATAGAATAGAATAGAATAGCAGAGTTGGAAGGGACCTTGGAGGTCTTCTAGTCCAACCCCATGCTCAGGCAGGAAACCCTATACCATTTCAGAGAGTAGAGTAAAATAGAATAGAATAGAATAGAATAGAATAGAATAGAATAGAATAGAATAGAATAGAATAGAATAG
>NW_015389670.1:6553-17919 GCF_001527695.2 Protobothrops mucrosquamatus
ATAGAATAGAATAGAATAGAATAGAATAGAATAGAATAGAATAGAATAGCAGAGTTGGAAGGGACCTTGGAGGTCTTCTAGTCCAACCCCATGCTCAGGCAGGAAACCCTATACCATTTCAGAGAGTAGAGTAAAATAGAATAGAATAGAATAGAATAGAATAGAATAGAATAGAATAGAATAGAATAGAATAGAATAGAATAGAATAGCAGAGTTGGAAGGGACCTTGGAGGTCTTCTAGCAGGAATCCTCAAACCAGAGTTGAACCCCAATCTTTCCAGCTTCCTCCTGTGCTGTGGCCTCCGGAGCCACACAGAGTTCTTCAGAAAAAGAACCTCAGAGCTGTGTGTAGGCCCAGCATTCCCCCCCCTTTTTTTTTTTTTAGAAATTGCAATCAAAACAAAAGTTAACCAACAGGCCTGCAACAAAATATTGCATTTTGGGGCTCTTTACGAGATGCTTTTAAATGATTTGCCCTGCTGAAAAACTGAATTGGGGGGCAGGTGCTCCTACTTTGCTCCTACTTTGCTCATGATTAAAGTGACTTTCTTTCCTAAACAGGCTAATTGTGGGGTCCTTGGTGCTCTCTGAGCTTGTTCATTTTCTTGCAGACGTTTCATGACCCAACTAGGTAACATCATCAGTGCTAGAACAGAGGGGGGCTGTGGATTGGAGGAGGAGGAGGAGGAGGACTGGGGGGGGTCCTTGGTGCTCTCTGAGCTGGGTGGTTTTCTTGCAGACCTTTCATGACCCAGCTAGGTAACATCATCAGCGCTAGAAGGGAGTGGGGTTTGCCAAGAGGAGGAGGAGGAGGATTGTGGGGTCCTTGGTGCTCTCTGAGCTGGGTGGTTTTCTTGCAGACGTTTCATGACCCAGCTAAGTACCATCATCAGTGCTAGAAGGGAGTGGGGTTTGCCAAGAGGAGGAGGATTGTGGGGTCCTTGGTGCTTTCTGAGCTGGGCGGTTTTCTTGCAGACGTTTCATGACCCAGCTAGGTAGCATCATCAGTCCTAGTGCACCGTAAAAGAGAGGAGAACCATCTGGAGCTAACCAAGGACTTATGGAATGCTGGCTCAGGAATCCTGGGAGTTGAAGTCCACAGGCGGGAAAGGGAGCCCGTAATTTCCTACTCCTGGCCTAGGTTAGAGTATCAACCTCCGAGAACGCAGCTGCCCTACTCTTTTCCTGCACTGCGTGATAAATGCATGGCTCACACTTCCTACAGCTGAACCCTGGAGGCTACACAACACCACTCCCAATCCGGGGCTCGGACCCCCCACCCACCCAAGCACAGCTGGGAATCGCAGCCGTAGCTACTCCGTTGCCTGGGCATGTGGAGGCCCGTCCGCTCCCAGGAGAAGATTCTACGTACCTACTCAAACTGGCGTTTTTCAGATTTGCAACGGATCTCCTGCACCGCTCAAGCAAAACGCAAGGCCCTTTCTGAGGACGGCCTCCAAGGATGGATCCAGGTGCAAAGGTGCAGCAGGAAGAGAGAAAACAGCCCCGGTTCCAGGAATAAATGGCAGGTGTGTGAACACACCCAGGGGCAGGAGCAACCAGGTGTGACCGAGGCGGATCCTACCCCAGAGCGAAGGAAAGACGCATCCCAAGGCTGCAGAGACCATCCAGGCATACATCACCCTTATAAGGAACTTTTCCATGGAGATCGCGATTCCAGGGGTTCGGTGGCTCAGCCCCCCCCATTTCAAGCCCCTCGCCATTCCTCTTGGAGAATCCACATTACGGATAGTCCTCGACTTACAACAGGTTCATTTAGTGACTGTCCAAACTTACTACAGCACTGAAAAAGGGGACTTACGACCGTTTTTCACACTTAGGACTGTTGCAGCTTCCCTGGGGTCACGTGATGAAAATTTAGACGCTTGGCAACTGACTCGCATTTATGACCGTTACAGTGTTCCGGGGGGGGGGTGTTTCGTGTGACTCCCTTTTGCGACCTTCCCACCTGCAAAGTCCATGGGGAAGGCAGATTCACTTAACAACCGGGTCACTAACTTTAACAACTCCAGTGACTCATTTAACAACCGTGGTGAGAAAGGTCGTAAAAAGGAGCAAGACTCAGCTAACAAATGTCTTGCTGAGCAGCGGAAATTGTGGGTTGAGCTGTGGCCGTAAGGCGAGGATCAGCTGTTATTACAAATCGGATGAAATTAGTTCTCATTTCTAGAAAGTCCTCTTCGAATCAGAAAAAGAGCTGGGAGGGACCTTGGAGGTCTTCTAGTCCAGCCCCCTGCTCAAGCAGGAGACCCTAAACCAGGGGTCTTCAAACTTGGCCCTTTTATGACTTGTGGACTTCAACTCCCAGAATTCCTCAGCCAGCATGCCTGGCTGAGGAATTCTGGGAGTTGAAGTCCACTCTTAAAGTCTACATCAGGGGTCTTCAAACTTGGCCTTTTGATGACTTGTGGACTTCAACTCCCAGAATTCCTCAGCCAGGCACAGCTGGCTGAGGAATTCTGGGAGTTGAAGTCCACAAGTCATCAAAGGGCCAAGTTTGAAGACCCCTGCCCTACACTGTTTCAGACAAGTTTTTCTCCAATCTCTTCTTGAAAATCTCCAGTTATAGAGCACCCACAACTTCTGGTGGCAAGCTGTTCCACTGGTTAATTGTCCTCGCTGTTAGGAAGTTTCTCCTTCATTCCAGGTTGCTTCTCTCCTTGATCGGTTTCCGTCCGTTGTTTCTCGTCTCGCCTTTTGGTGTTTTGGAAAATAATAATAGTAGTAGTAGTAGTAGTAGTAGTAGTAGTAGTAGTAGTAGTAGTAGTAGTAAAGTTGGAAGGGATCTTGGAGGTCATCTAGTCCAACCCCCTGCTCAGGCAGGAAACCCTATACCATTTCAGACAAATGGCTGCCCAGTCTCTTCTTAAAAACTTCCAGTGTTGGAGCATTCACCGCTTCTGGAGGCAGGTTGTTCCACTGGTTAATTGTTCTAACTATCAGGAAGTTTCTCCTTAGTTCTAGGTTGCTTCTCTCCTTGATGAGTTTCCACCCGTTGCTTCTCGTCCTGCCTTCAGGCGCCTTAGAAAATAGCTTGACTCCCTCTTCTTTGTGGCAGCCCCTGAGATATTGGAATACTGCTATCATGTCCCCACTCGTCCTTCTCTTCATTAAACTAGACATACCCAATTCCAGCAACCTTTCCTTATATGTTTTAGCCTCCAGTCCCCTGATCATCTTTGTTGCTCTTCTCTGCACTCTTTCTAGAGTCTCAACATCTTTTTTACATCGTGGTGACCAAAACTGGATGCCGTATTCCAAGTGTGGCCTTGCCAAGGCCTTGTAAAGTGGTATTAATACTTCACGTGATCTTGATTCTATCCCTCTGTTAATGCAGCCCAGCACTGTGTTGGCCTTTTTGGCAGCTGCAGCACACGGCTGGCTCCTATTTAGGTGATTGTCCACTAGGTCCCTCTCACAGTTACTACTATTGAGCAAGGTACCCCCTATACTATACCTGTGCATTTGGTTTTTCTTGCCTAAATGCAGAACCTTACTTTTTTCACCATTGAATTTCATTTTGTTAGATAGCGCCCAGTGTTCAAGTCTGTCCAGATCCTCCTGTATCCTAAGCCTGTCTTCTGGAGTGTTGGCTATTCCTGCCAGCTTGGTGTCATCCGCAAATTTGATGAGTTTCCCATCTATCCCCTCGTCCAAATCATTGATGAAGATGTTGAAGAGCACTGGGCCCAGAACAGAGCCCTGGGGCACCCCACTACACACTTCCCTCCATGTAGATGCGGTTCCATTGAGGACCACGCACAAACCCTCTTCTTTGTGGCAGCCCCTCAAATATTGGAAGACCGGCTATCATGTCACCCCTAGTCCTTCTTTTCCCTGGACCTCTGTATCTTTCCATCAAGGACAGCAAGGGATCCAAAGGTCAGCTGGGCACACCGATCAATTTTCCAGCAAGGCGAGCAAAGGTCTGGCTGAGCTATCAATTTGCTAATGAGGACATTAATTAAGGTGCCTTTTTTCAAGGCGGCGAGGCACTCCTAGGCTGGAACCAGGTTGTAAAAGCTCAGCAGGAGAGGAGAGGAAGCGGCTGAAATACAGAAACGAGCTGGGTGAGGTTGTCCAGACAGGAGGAGAACAGCTGCAGGGTCAGAGACGAGACACAATTCTTTAGGGTGTGTGTAGCTTTCTGTTCTTCACCTGACAGGTCCTACAGGGGTGTTCCCTGCAAATGGAAACTGGGAAGAGACCGGAGATCAGATGCTCTAATTCTGCAATCTGGGGTTACAAAGGGAAGATGGGATCTTGGGTTTGTTAGGGCAGGGCTTTTCAACCTTTTCACCCATTGTGCCACTTTTAGGATATGGCAACATCCGAGTACCACCAGTCACCTAGCAAGGTGTCAAAAACTTAATGACCAAAAAAAAAAAAAAAGGAAAAAAGTGATAAAGTACAGGTAGTCCTCGCCTTACAACAGTTCGCTTAATGACTGTTCGAAGTTACAATGGCACTGAAAAAAGGGCCCCCCAAGCCACAGCCGAGCAAGACACCTGCCTGCCCACCCGGTGGCGCTCTACCTCCTGTCCGAGATTTTCATTGTTGTGAGCATTTCTGTTGAGGATTGGCAGTGGGGATGGGGTGGGGGGGTGTTTGGTTTTTATTCCCCCCCGTCTGCTGGGTGGTTGCAGCAGGTTTTGGTCACTTCACATGACCCTGGGACACTGTGACCGTCATAAATATGAAGCAGTTGCCAAGCATCTGAAGGTAAATCACAAGACCCTGGAGAGGCTGCAACATTCCAGCTGATCGGCGCTTCTTTTGGGCTCAGCAGAAGCACCAGGATCAGTGCTGCTTTCCAGCTGGATCCTGGCGCTGATCCTGGTGCTTCCACTGAGCCCTGACAGCCCCGAAGAAGCGCCGATCAGTTGGAAAGCGGCACTGATCCTGGCGCTTCCGCTGAGCCCTGACAGCCCTGCAGCTCCAGCCGTCTCTCGCTCAGGCTTGTGCGGTGCTGCCACCAGTTCAGCTCATTCCCCTCCCCCGCTACCACTTTTCTAGGATGGTCGGGTACCACCAACCAGGTGCCAATGTACCACAGGTGGCACCCGTACCACTGGTTGAAAAGCCCTGTGTTAGGGACCTTGGATGTCTGGTTGAGTGACCCCTTATCTGTGGGGTGCTCTCTGAGCTTGGCTCTGTTCTTTCCTTAAACAACTAGGGAACATCACCGATGCTAGAAAGGAGTGGGGTTTGTGGAGAGGAGGAGGAAGAGGAGGAAGAGGACTGCAGGATCCCTAGTGCTCTCTGAGCATGGTTGTTTTCTTGCAGACATCTCATTACCCAACTAGCTAACATCATCAGTGATAGAAGGGGTGATTACTTCAACCGAGAAACAGCATCCTGGAACCGGCCAAATCCAAAAAGGCTAGAGAATTCCTGGAAGGCTGACAGTCAGACAAATCACATAAAGATAAATAACATCTACACACCATTCGACACAGACAATCAAAAAGCTAAAACACCTCCTGGCCAGCAATCAACACCCTGATAAACAGAGAGTAACACTAAGATGAATACTAGACAAAACAAAGAATCAAACATTGTGTGGGAGGACACACAATGGAGGAACCTAGAACACCAAATCATCGGGCTGGAAGGCACCCTGGAGGTCTTCTAGTCCAACCCTCCCACCGCCCAAGTCAGGAGACCTTAGGCCAGGGGCGGGCAACCTTGGCTCTTTTATGACTCGTGGACTTCAACTCCCAGAATTCCTGAGCCAGCATGGCTCAGCTTGGAAACCTCTCCCTTTCCCCTCAGCATGTCTGGCTCAGGAATTCTTGGAGTTGAAGTCCACAAGTCATAAAAGAGCCAAGGTTGCCTACCTCTGGGCTAGGCCTAGGCCGCTTTATGACTCGTGGACTTCAACCCCCAGAATTCCTGAGCCAGCATGGCTCAGCTTGGAAACCTCTCCCTTTCCCCTCAGCATGGCTGGCTCAGGAATTCTGGGAGTTGAAGTCCACAAGTCATAAAAGAGCCAAGGTTGCCTACCTCTGGGCTAGGCCTAGGCCACTTTATGACTTGTGGACTTCAACCCCCAGAATTCCTGAGCCAGCATGGCTCAGCTTGGAAACCTCTCCCTTTCCCCTCAGCATGGCAGGCTCAGGAATTCTGGGAGTTGAAGTCCACGAGTCTTAAACAGCCAAGGTTGCCTACCCCTGCCTTAGGCCATGCCAGACAAGTGGCTGTCCAATCTTTTTGTTGAAAACAAATAGTAGATGGGATTCAGAAGCCAAAGGGATGGGACCCAAACGCTCTTCCTCCCTCCCTGCCAAGAAGGGACGTGTTGCAGGTAGTCCTCGGCTTACGACCACCATGGAGCCCAAAATTTCTGTTGCTAAGTGAGACAGTTAAGTGAATTTTCCCCCATTGTTACAACCTATATTGCCCCTCCCATTGTTAAGTGCAGTTGTTATGGTAACCTAGGGAATCTGGCTTCCCCCATTTTGACTTTGCTTGTCAGAAGGTCGCAAAAGGGGATCACGTGACCCTCCCCTGGACACTGCGACCATCATAAATGCGAAGCATTCTTCCCATCGTAGAGAACCCAGCATCATAAGGATAGAATAGAATAGAATAGAATAGAATAGAATAGAATAGAATAGAATAACAGAGTTGGAAGGGATCTTGGAGGTCTTCTAGTCCAACCCCTGCTCAGGCAGAAAACCCTATACCATTTCAGACAACTGATTGTCCAATCTTTTCTTAAAAACTTCCAGCGTTGGAGCATTCACAACTTCTGGAGGCAGGTTGTTCCACAGATTAATTAAATTATAAATTAAATTAATAATAATTATAAATTAAATTATAAATTAAATTAATAATAATAATAATAATAATAATAATTGTTCTAACCATCAGGAAATTTCTTTTTAGTTCTAGGTTGCTTCTCTCCTTGGTTAATTTCCATCCGTTGCTTCTTGTCCTGCCTTCAGATGGTTTGGAGAATAGCTTGACTCCCTCTTTTTTGGGGCAGCCCCTGAGATATTAGAAGACTGCCATCATGTCCCCCCTCATCCTTCTCTTCATTAAACTAGACATACCCAATTCCAGCAACCGTTCCTTATATGTTTTAGCCTCCAGTCCCCTAATCATCTTTGTTGCTCTTCTCTGCCCTCTTTCTAGAGTCTCAACATCTTTTTTACATCGTGGTGACCAAAACTGGATGCCGTATTCCAAGTGTGGCCTTACCAAGGCCTTGTAAAGTGGTATTAACCCTTCACCTGATCTTGATTCTATCCCTCTGTCAATGCAGCCTAGGACTGCGTTGGCTGTTCTTCAGATAAGATGTTGGTGAGGAAAATAGGAGAAAGAACAAATCGATGTAAGATGTTCCCTCATTTGAGAGCAAGGTCAGAAGAAGGAGCTTATCAATCCCATTAATAAGTTTCTTAATTTGAGGCTAGAGGTCAGTGATTTAAAAAAATACATTAGAAAAATTAGCTGATGGAAAATCTTCTAGACTCTGAAGATATGATTCAGTTACCTCAGAATTACTCCACACAAAACATTTCCGGGTCCGATAGGAAAGCTGGTCCAATGTCCACATCAAGCTTCTTCCATAAGCTGACTTCTGATTATACCGGTGGTCCTCGACTTACGACCACAATTGAGCCCCAAACTGATGTTGCTAAGCCAGACAGTTGTTAAGTGAGCTTTGCCCCATTTTATGACCTTGCTTGCCACAGCTGTTAAGTGAATCACTGCAGTTGTTAGGTCGTTAAGTGGCTCCCCCCTTGACTTTGCTTGTCAGAAGATCACAAAAGAGGATCACGTGTCCCCGGGACACTGCGACCGTCACAAATACGAGTCGGTTGCCAAGCGTCTGAATGCTGATCACGCGGCTGTGGGGATGCTGCGACGGTTGTAAGTGCGAGTTGCTTTTTTCAGTGCTGTTGTAACTTCCAACGGTCCCTAAATGAATCATTGTAACTTAAGGTTTACCTGTATACAGGCAGTCCTTGATTTACGAATGGATATTCGAGTCGAAATTTCAGCAGACCTGGATCATATATTGTCTAATTGCCATTTGGGAGCTAACTAACTATTGCCATTTGGGAGCAAACTAACAAATACTGCACATAATTAGATAAATGGCCTAGATCAGAGGTCCCCAACTTTTTGGGCATCAGGGACCGGTTCCATGGAGAGAGATTTTTCCGTGGACCGGAGAGTGTGTGGTTTTGTGCTGCCTGCATCTTACAGATGGGGCTTTGCTTGTTTGTGCGGACCGATTGTGGGCATGCCGTGGCCTGGTACCGGTCCACAGACCGGAGATTGGGGACCCCTGGCCTAGATATTAATCTGTATAACGCTTATTCCATACTCACGAACCAACATATTTTAAAATGTAACCTATAACTTATAATATGACTTCTTCACTTCCTCACACCTTACAAAACTGATAGATGTTTCCATCATACATGTACCGTGGTATTATGTGCTCCTTTCATATAGCCTGTTTTCCCCAAAAATAAGACCCAATTGGAAAATAAGCCCTAGCATGATTTTTTCAGGATGCTCATAATATAAGCCACACCCCCAAAATAAGCCCCAGGTAAGATTGCCAGCCAGACAGACGCATTTAGTACCGTATTTCCCTGAATATAAGCCTTAATGCATCTTTTGGAGCAAAAATTAATATAAGACCCGGTCTTATTTTCAGGGAAACACAGGTATTTTTACTGGTTTTATCCATGTACTCTATACCAGGGCTTTTCAACCAGTGGTACAGGTACCACCTGTGGTACATTGGCACCTGGCAGGTGGTACGCGACCATCCTAGAAAAGTGGTAGCTGGGGAGGGGAATGAGCTGAACCGGTGGCAGCACCGCACAAGCCTGAGCGAGAGACGGCTGGAGCTGCAGGGCTGTCAGGGCTCAGCAGAAGCGCCAGGATCAGCGTCAGGCTCCAGCTGGAAAGCAGCACTGATCCTGGCACTTCTGCTGAGCCCAGAAGCACCGATCATCTGGAATGTTGCAGCCTCTCCAGGGTCTTGTGATTTACATTCAGATGCTTGGCAACGGATTCATATTTACGACGGTCACAGTGTCCCAGGATCATGTGAAGTGACCAAAACCTGCTGCAACCACCCAGCAGACGGGGGGGAATAAAAACCAAACACCCCCCACCCCACCCCCGCTGCCAATCCTCAACAGAAATGCTCACAATGGAAACCTCGGACAGGAGGAAGAGTGCTATTGGGTGGGTAGGCAGGTGTCTTGCTCGGCTGTGGCTTGGGGGGCACTTTTTTCAGTGCCATTATAACTTCGAACAGTCATTAAGCGAACTGTTGTAAGTCGAGGACTAACTGTACTTTATTACTTTTTTCCTTTTTTTTTTGGTCAAGTTTTTGACACTTGCTAGGTGACTGGTGGTACTCGAATGCTGCCATATCCTAAAAGTGGTACAATGGGTGAAAAGGTTGAAAAGCCCTGGTCTATGCCAGCAGTCCCCAACATTTCCAGCTTGGCAGCCTGGCCCGGTGAAGGGGGTGGGCATTTGAGTGCACATAGCTCCATTTACGTAAGCCGCACGCGCGCACGCCCTCCACTCGCACAAATGGAGCTTGGCACCTGAGTGGAGGTTGCTTGCACTTGTGTACGAAGTTTCACTCGTGCGAGTGGAGGGCGTGTGTGTGGCAGTCAGAAGCAAAATTGGAAGAGCCACAAGCCGTTGTGCGCTAAGAATACTGGTGTCCTTCTTGGTCAAAAGGGAACCAGCCGATCTCCAGTTTTTTGCAGGGATGTTCTACGGACAGATGAGTCAAAGCTTCTTGCCATGTGGGTGTTTTGTAGGGCAGAAACCAAAGATTATATCCTAAATTCCTCATACCAAGCGTCAAGCAGGGAGTTGGTAGTATCATGGTAGAGAGGTATGTGGGCGCCTCAGTATCTGGATGATGGCATAAAAGAATAAGAGAACAACAGAATTGGAAGGAACCTTGGAGGTCTAATAATAATAGTAGTAGTAGTAGTAGTAGTAGTAATAGTAATAATAATAATAATAATAATAATAATAATAATAATAATAATAATAATAATAATAAAGTTGAAAGGGACCTTGGAGGTCATCTAGTCCAACCCCCTGCTCAGGCAGGAAACCCTATACCATTTCAGACAAATGGCTGTCCAGTCTCTTCTTAAAAACTTCCAGTGTTGGAGCATTCACAGCTTCTGGAGGCAGGTTGTTCCACTGGTTAATTGTTCTGACTGTCAGGAAGTTTCTCCTTAGTTCTAGATTGCTTCTCTCCTTGATTAGTTTCCATCCGTTGCTTCTCGTCCTGCCTTCAGGCGCTTTGGAGAATAGGTGGATCCCCTCTTCTTTGTGGGCAGCCCCTGAGATATTGGGAGATTCCGATCATGAAGTCTGCTTTAGATTTGAGAATTCTTCCACACAACATAAGGCCGTTTTTCCATCATCTGAAACAGCAAAACAGTCATCCAAAAACATCCAAGAAATCTAACAAGAAAACGGGATAACAGAATATCAGAATAACAGAGTTGGGAGGGACCTTGGAGGTCATCTAGTCCAACCCCCTGCTCAGGCAGGAAACTCTATCCCATTTCAGACAAATGGCTGTTCAGTCTCTTCTTAAAAACCTCCAGTGTTGGAACATTCACAGCTTCTGGAGGCAGGTTGTTCCACTGGTTAATTGTTCTAACTGTCAGGAAGTTTCTCCTTAGTTCCAGGTTGCTTCTCTCCTTGATTAGTTTCCATCCGTTGCTTCTTGTCCTGCCTTCAGGGGCTTTGGAGAATAGCTTGGCTCCCTCTTCTTTGGGGCAGCCCCTGAGATATTAAAACACTGCTATCATACCCCTAGTGCAGTGATGGCGAACCTTTTAGAGACCGAGCGCCCAAACTGCAACCCAAAACCCACTTATGCATCGTCGGGTGCTGGGTGGGCGTGGCCCATTGGGTGGGCATGGCTGCGGTGGAAACAGCAGACTGGGTGGGACTAAAAAGTTCAATCAATCAATTCCAACTTTGCAAGATCTTTTTTTTTCCTGCGAGAAGTTGAATTGACTGACTGATTGAGCCTTTTTTTTTTTTTTGTACATGGCGGCGGAGGCCTAAAACGAAAAGGTTTTATAAAACCCAGCTGAAGGCCTAGGACTGGGGCAACGGTGCGCGTGCCCACAGAGAGGGCTCTGAGTGCCACCTCTGGCACCCGTGCCATAGGTTCGCCACCACTGCCCTAGTGTTTATGATGGTTGCAGTGTCCCAAGGTCATGTGGCTGTCGTTTGCGACCTTCTTTTGTGGTACCAACAGAAGAGAGTATTTGTAGCTCACGGTTGAAATCAAGGTTCTTTGACGCTCTCTGAGCTTG
>NW_015389670.1:18145-35744 GCF_001527695.2 Protobothrops mucrosquamatus
GATATAACATAGTTGGGTAATGAGACATCTGAAAAAAAAACAACCAACCCCAGAGAGCACTAAGGCTCTCTTATTGTTCTATGTTTTATGTTTTGTCTTCTGATAGCCCCAAATGGCTAACCAATAAAGTATTTATTATTCTTAGAATGAACAGAAAAATCACCAGGGGAGGATGCTAGCCAAATACAGGGGGGGGGGGATTATGCAGGAAAGCACGAGGGTCCTCTCAATATTCTGCCATGAATTGAAAATGTGGCATATGAACCAAGAGGAAGAAAAACACGCTGGCTTTGCGACTCCTTTGGACTCCTTTGATGTGCTTGGCTGGGGGGAAAAAAATCTGGTTTTTTTTTAAAAAGTCAGCTGTTGTGACTTTGGCCAGTTTTTCCTCCCAGCTGTTGAAACTCCCAGCCAGGAAGCAAAAATGTTGGCGGGTTCAGCCTCTTTGGGATGTGTGAAAAAAAAGAGGAAGGAATGTTTTTGTGCTTGTGTGTGTGTGTGTGTGTGTGAGACCTTGGGTGACCCGCCAAGCGTTGTCAAGTTAAGGAAGTCCTTTCGCCTGCTTGGCGAACACGAAATCAAGACGTGGGTTTCTCTGAGCTGGCTTTTCTAAAGCAGGGCTTTTCAACCTTTTCACCCATTGTACCACTTTTAGGATATGGCAACATCCGAGTACCACCAGTCGCCTAGCAAAGGGTCAAAAACTTGATGATCCCCCCCAAAAAAGGAAAAAAGTGATAAAGTAACAGGTAGTCCTCGACTTACAACAGTTCGCTTAGTGACTGTTCGAAGTTACAATGGCACTGAAAAAAGTGCCCCCCAAGCCACAGCCGAGCAAGATGCTCGCCCACCCGGCGGCGCTCTTCCTCCTGTCCGAGGTTTCCATTGTTGTGAGCATTTCTGTTGAGGATTGGCAGTGGGGGTTGGGTGGGGGGTGTTTGGTTTTTATTCCCCCCTGTCTGCTGGGTGGTTGCAGCAGGTTTTGGTCACTTCACATGACCCTGGGACACTGTGACCGTCATAAATATGAATCAGTTGCCAAGCATCTGAATGTAAATCACAAGACCCTGGAGATGCTGCAACATTCCAGCTGATTGGTGCTTCTTCTGGGCTCAGCAGAAGCACCAGGATCAGCGCTGAGCTCCAGCTGGACCCTGGCGCTGATCCTGGAGCTTCCACTAAGCCCTGACAGCCCCCAAGAAGCGCCTATCATCTGGAAAGCGGCACTGATCCTGGCGCTTCCGCTGAGCCCTGACAGCCCTGCAGCTCCAGCCGTCTCTCGCTCAGGCTTGTGCGGTGCTGCCACCGGTTCAGCTCATTCCCGTCCCCCGATACCACTTTTCTAGGATGGTCGCGTACCACCTGCCAGGTGCCAACGTACCACAGGTGGTGCCCGTATCACTGGTTGAAAAACCTGTTCTAAAGCACTGCCTTCTGGAGGCGTTGGACCACAACACCCATCGCTGCAGCAGCGGGGAGGATGGGAAAGGAGGTAGCGCCCCTCGGAAGAAGATCAGAAGGAGAAGGCTTTGCCAGGTCTTTATTTGCTTTCTAGTTAACAAACGTGCATATAGTCCAGGCCATGGTTTTCCCAGTTGCAATGTACGGCCGTGAAAGTTGGACCGTAAGAAAGGCCGAGCACCAAAGAATGGAGGCCTTTGAACTCTGGTGCTGGAGAAGACTCCTGCGAGTCCCCTGGACTGCAAGGCGATCCAACCGGTCAGTCCTAGAGGAGATCAACCCCGTCTGCTCTTGAGAAGGCCAGATCCTGAAGTTGAAACTCAAGTACTTTGGCCACCTAATGAGAAGGAAGGACTCCCTGGAGAAGAGCCTGATGCTGGGAAAGATGGAGGGCAAGAGAAGAAGGGGACGACAGAGAATGAGGTGGCTGGATGGAGTCACGGAAGCAGGAGGCGTGAGTTTCAATGGACTCCAGAAGATGGCAGAGGACAGGAAGGCCTGGAGGAACGTTGTCCATGGGGTCGCGATGGGTCAGACACGACTTCGCAACTAACAACAACAACAACAACAACAAGTTCTGGGAAGAAGGTTTGAGATTGGAAGGAGTCCTGCTTTCCATCCACAGTCCACTACATTTTGCAAATAAATACAGGCGGTCCTCAATTTACAACTGTTCGTTTACTGGCGGTTCAAAGTTACGATGACACTGGAAAAAAAGGGACTTGTGACCAGATTTTCACCCATACATACGACCGTTTCAGCATCCCCATGGTGACATGATCAGAATTGGGATGCTTGGCAACTGACTCATATTTACGACGGTTGCAGTGATCCCATTTTTGTGACTTTTTGACAAACAAAGTCAAAAGGGAAGTCAGGTTCCCTTAACAATTGTGTTGCTTGAATCACCTTAGTTCAGTGGTTCTCAACCTGTGGGTCGGGACCCCATTTGGGGTCGATCGACCATTTCACGGGGGTCGCCAAGCAAGGCTGTCCGCCATTTTTTTTGTCTGCCATTTTTTTGTCCGCCATTTTTTCCCCCCTTTTCCGGCGGGTGCCTTACCTCCCTTGGGCTGGGCCAGCTGGTGGTCGGCCTGCTCCGTCTCTGCCGCTTGCCAGCTACGCCTCGGCTGGCGCAGGAGGCGGAACCACGCATGCGTGGCGCTCCCGGGCAGGGAAAGTCCTCGACTTACGACCGGTTGGGTAGTCCTCGACTTACGACCGGTTTAGTCCTCCACTTACGACTGGTTGGGGTCGCGGCATTAAAAAGGTTGAGAACCACTGCCTTAGTTGTTTTAGTTTAACTAGGTTAAAGTGTTTGCATGATACAACACAGTTAAGTATGTGGTAGATCCACAGTCAGGATATCTATCTCTGTTTAAATCTGATTCCCCCCCCCTTTTTTTCTTCTCTAAGCTGAAGTGTCTCATTCTTGGCAAGGCACCCCCAGCCAGAAATGCCAAAAACTGCATCGCCGGAGGAGACGTGAAGTTACAATTTGTTCCAGAAAATGCAAGCGAATTCTGGGTGTTTGCCAAGGATCCTAAAAGCGGGTTAGACGTAAATCAAGTGGCCCTGATAGGATTCAAAGTCCAGAGAATTCTGTGGATAAAGTCATGTTGTGCATTGCCAGCGACAGCTAGTCCTCAACAACAACAGCAACCAAAAAAAGCTAATACAATCCTGGGTTGTATAAACAGAGGCATAGAATCAAGATCACGCGAAGGATTAGCACCGCTTTATAAAACCCTAGTGAGACCACATCTGGAATACTGCAGCCAATTTGGGTCACCGTACTACAAAAAAAGATGTTGAGAGTATGGAAAAAATCCAGAGAAGAGCAACTAAGAGGATCCAAGGCCTGGAGACTAAAACATACGAAGAACGGCTGCGGGACTTGGGTCTGGCTAGTCTAAAGAAAAGAAGAAATAGGGGAGACATGATAGCAGTGTTCCAGTATCTGGGGGGCTGCCACAAAGAAGAAGGGCCCAGGCTGTTCACCCGAGCACCAGAGGGAAGGACGAGAAACAATGGTTGGAAACTGGTCAAGGAGAGAAGCAACCTGGGACTAAGGAGAAACTTCCTGACAGTGAGGACAATCAACCAGTGGAACAGCTTGCCACCAGAAATTGTGGGTGCTCCATCACTGGAGATTTTCAAGAAGAGGCTAGACAATCACCTGTCTGAGATGGTATAGGTTGTCCTGCTTGAGTGGAGAGCTAGACTAGAAGACCTCCAAGGTCCCTTCCAGCTTCTATTCTATTCTATTCTATTCTGTTCTATTCTATTCTATTCTATTCTATTCTATTCTATTCTATTCTATTCCTTATTCGGTTCCATTCCATTCCATTCCATTCTATTCTATTCTATTCTATTCTATTCTATTCTATTCTATTCTATTCTATTCTATTCTATTCTATTCCTTATTCCATTCCATTCCATTCTATTCTATTCTATTCTATTCTATTCCTTATTCCATTCCATTCCATTCCATTCCATTCCATTCCATTCTATTCTATTCTATTCTATTCTATTCTATTCTATTCTACTCTACTCTACTCTATTATATTATAATTCTTCCCTATTCTCTATTCTATTCTATTCTATTCTATTCTATTCTATTCTATTCTATTCTATTCTATTCTATTCTATTTCATATAAATTCTATTCCAGTGATGGCAAACCTTTTAGAGACCGAGTGCCCAAACTGCAACCGAAAACCCACTTATGTATCGCCGGGTGCCGGGTGGGCATGGCCCACTATGTGGGCGTGGCCCGTTGGGTGTGGCTATGGTAGTCATGGCAGATGGGTGGGCGCAGCCAGGGTGGGCGCGGCCAGCTCAGTGTTGCTCGTGGGGAGGAACGCCTGTGGGGGCCAGGCAGGGTTGGGGGAGATCCAGGGGGTCTCTGGCAGGTGGGGCGGTGGGTAGGAGGCTCGTCCTGCGGGGTGAGGCGAGGCAAGGCGAGGCAGGGCGGGGGTGCCATTGTCGCAGGGCAAGGCGAGGCAGGGGCCGGGGCGGCTGTTGCCTGACACCATCGGCCCCCGCACACACAGGCCAGCGAGCGCATGGGGGCTGGGATGCATCCGGCCACGTGGGACCTCAGCAAGTTAGCAGGCGGCTGGTTGAAGAGGATGGTTGCCATCTCCGGGGCATGGCGCGCATGCCCACAGAGAGTGCTCTGAGTGCCGCCTCTGGCACGCGTGCCATAGGTTCGCCACCACTGTTCTATTCTATTCTAATTGAGCCCAACATTTGTGTCGCCAAGCAAGAGAATTAAGTGAGTTCTGCCCCCCGTTTTACGACCTTTCTTGCCGCCGCTGTGAAGCGAATCGCTGCAATGGACAAGTTATCAACCTGGTTGTTAAGTGAATCTGACTTTGCTTGTCCAGATGTTTGCAGAAGGCGATAAACGTGACCCCGGGATACTGCAACAGCCGTAAGCATGAACCAGTTGCCAAGCGTTTGCATTTTGATCGTGCGATCGTGGGGCATGCCGCAACGGTCGTTCAGTCTGAAAAACGGTCACAAGGCGCAAGCCGAGGACTTCCTGTGCTTTAAGCAGAATGGAGAAAGCTAATTTAAGGCCATCTGATCGCTAAAATGTTAATCGGAATAAGCACGATTGTTGCTCTTTGTAATAAAAATGTGCGTTATTGCCTTTTTTGGAATAGAGTCTCTCTTTCGCCAATACGGAGAGCTTTTTCTTTCTTTCTCTGTCCTTCTTATGCCTTCACACACACACACACACACACACACACACACGCACACAAACCCACAAAACAGAGAGGCCTTTTATTCATTTATTTCTGCTGAAAGAGAGGACCTCATACAAACGCTTTGCTATTCCTCCCTCTGCTGCAAATTCCAGGCCTCCACGAGGAACAGAACAAATCTTAGGGCCAGTGACAGCTGAAAACAAAAGGAGCCTTCTGGATTTTTATTTTGTATTTTGTTTTATTTTTGTGCATCTTTATAAATGGGGAAGATAGAAAGGGAGAAGAACGGAGTGGGGGTAGGGTGGGGAGAAACATCGGCTGAAAAACGGAAGATGGGTGGGATGCAGGAATACACAGCCCCAGCCAAAAGTCAAGCAGTTCTTGCTGGCTTCATACACACATACACACCCAGACACCCAGACACACACACACACATACCCATGTTTCCCTGAAAATAAGACCGGGTCTTTTTTTCTTTTTTCTTTGCCTCCAAAAGAGGCACCTGGTCTCATTTTCAGGGTAGGCCTTACCTCACCTCTGGCACTGACAGCCCCACCCAGCCGGTCCACTTCTTCTGGGGCCAAAGTTCTGCAGCTGCATTCGGGCCTGCATTTCACACTCAGCCCTTTCTAGAAGGACACTGCAGCTGAGTACCGAGCTATGGATTCAACCCATAGCTCGGCTCTCGGCTGCAGTGGCCTTTCCAGAAATGCGGGCCTGACTGAGAAGTGCAGGCCTGGCTGTAGAAGACGCCTCAGAAGAAGAAGTGGGCCGGCGAGGAGAGGCCTGGCTGCAAGGGAAGCGGGTGCGGGACGCATGGGGCAGATCCACACACACCCCACCCTTGCCCTAGCTTGATTTTTAAGTGTGTGCCTCGCCCCCAAACTAGGGCTTATTTTGGGGGTAGGGCTTATATTAGGCCTACTCCCCAAAATCAAGCTAGGGCTTATTGTTGGTGTAGGCCTTACTTTCGGGGAAACACGGTATACATATACATATACATATACTATATACATATACATATACATATCTTTGTTTCCTATGCGAGGGGTCCCCAACCTTGGCCACTGTATGACTTGTGGACTTCAACTCCCAGAATTCCTCAGCCAGCCATGGCTGGCTGAGGAATTCTGGGAGTTGAAGTCCACAAGTCATACAGTGGCCAAGGTTGGAGACCCCTTGCCCTATGCCATCCGTCTGGTAAATTCACAAGATTCATTTTTCTCGCCCTGCACGTGTATATATAACCCAAACTAGACTGTTGTTTCTCTGTTGTCATATAATACATGTGGATATATGCATAATTCTCTATTTATTTATTTTTGTCATAGAGGTGGCGGTGACCCTTGGAGAGCTGTCTGCAACGAAATTTCATTTTAAGGCACGCCGACCGGCATACATTCAAAGCGTCCCTCAAGTTATGATTCTGTTATATACCTTTTGAACCCGCCGCCTTCGATGCTAGCCTGTCCCGTCTTCAAAACAAGCCAGCTGAGTTTTCTTCCAGCTTTCGTCATCCACCAAGGATAACTTGTTGGCTTCGGATGTGTAAAAACACCGCAGGTTTTTTGGCCAACCCACAACCATCCCCAAAGCCGAAACAGATGTGCCTCTATCCAGCTGAGTTTGCATTGACAATGCTCCAGGGATCAAAAGACTAAAATGAACTTTCCTTGGTCTGTTTGGACTTTCTGCAGTTGTCACATCCGGAGGCTTCCTCAGTACCTAAGTAAGTCCTCAACTTACGACCAAAAATGGAGCTCACTGTTTGCTAAGTGAGACATTTGGGAAGTGAATTTGGCCCCATATTACCCCCTTTTTTTGCCACAGTGGCTAAGTGAATCCCTGCAGTTGTTAAGTTAGTAACAGGGTTGTTAAATGAATCTTGTTTCCCCGTTGACGTTCCTTGTCAGAAGGTCGCAAAAGCAGATCACGTGACTCCAGGAGGCTGCATCCGTCATAAATGTGAGTTAGTTGCCAAGCGTCTGAATCTTGATCAGATGACCCTGGGGATGCTGCAGTGGTCCTAAGTGTGAAAAAGGGTCCTAACTCCCTTTTTTTCAGGGCCGTTGTAACTTTGAATAGCAATAGCCATAGCTACTTAGACTTAAGTTATTGTTTCAAAGTCTGCATGGCCACATAACATTCGCAAGATTCGTTTTTTCTTGCTATGCTTATGTATACATCCAAACTAGACTGTGTTGTTTCTCTGGGCCACCTATATGGGTGTATGTGGGTATATGCATATTTTATTTATTTTTGTCATATTTATGCAGTTTATATTGAAGGTGGTTACCCTTTGAGAACTGAATGCAACGAAATCTCATTTTAATGTACGCTGATTAGTGTACATTTAAAGTGACAATAAAGTCATTGTTCTATTCTCTTCTCTTCTCCTCTTCTAATTTTATCTATTCTCTTCTCTTCTATTCTTATTCTCTTCTATTCTTATTCTTTCCTATTCTTAATTCTATTCTATTCTATTCCATTCCATTCTATTCTTTCCTATTCTTAATTCTATTCTATTCTATTCTATCATTATTTTATCTCTTCTCTTCTATTCTTATTCTTATTCTCTTCTATTCTTATTCTTTCCTATTCTTAATTCTATTCTATTCTATTCTATTCTTATTCTTTCCTATTCTTAATTCTATTCTACTGTTCTGTTCTGTTCTACCCATTACAGGTATCCTTGACTTATGACCACAATTGAGCCCAAAACTTCTGTTGCTAAGTGACTTTTGCTTCATTTTACGGCCACATGTGTGTGCATGTGGGTATATGCATATTTTACTTATTTATTTTTATTATGTTTATGCAGTGTATATTGGAGGTTGCCCTTTGAAAGCTGAATGCAATGAAATCTCATTTAAATGTATGCTGATTACTATACATTTAAAGTGACAATAAAGTTATTATTCTATTCTATTCTATTCTATTCTATTCTATTCTATTCTATTCTATTCTATTCTATTCTTTTTCCATTCCATTCCATTCTATTCTATTCTATTCTATTCTATTCTATTCTATTCTTTTTCCATTCCATTCTATTCTATTCTATTCTATTCTATTCTATTCTATTCTATTCTATTCTATTCTATTCTATTCTATTTTCCAGTCTTATCATTATTCTATCACTGCAGTTCTTAAGTTAGAATTTGGTTGTTAAGTGAATCTGGCTTCCCCATAGACTTTACTTGACGGAAGGTCGCAAAAGGGGGAATCACATGACCCCGGGACGCTGCGACCGTCATAAACATGAACCAGTTGCCAAGTGCCCGAATTTTGGTCACCTGACCCTGGGGATGCTGCAACGGTCGTAAGTGTGAAAAACGGCATCCTAAGTCACTGTTTTCAATGCCGTTGTTAACTCTGAATGGCCACGAAATGAATTGTTATAAGTTGAGGACTATCTGTAAAACTTTAAATCATGGTTTTAGCAAACTCCTGGGAACGACCAGAAAATCAGAAGGAATCTGAGAGCATCTTTCCCAACCAACCACATTTTATTAAATTAAATTATGTAAATAGTGAACGGTGCCTTCTAATAAAACGCATTATTTAGAAAAGTTGCTCCTGGATTCTTTCTGTTGATTTTTTTCTCTCTTTTTTTTGCCCCATACACTAACATAGCCCTCTTTCAACAATAGGAAAACAGGAGGAGTCTGACCTCTAGTGATTGCTGCTGTATATTTAATTCAGAGTGTGATGGAGAATGATAGACTCAGTTTCCTTCTCCTCTCTCTCTCTCTCTCTCTCTCTCACACACACACACACACACACACACACTCTTCAAACTCTGTATGCTTGTTTCCTAGTAGCTATATATACTTTCTTTAGTATTTGTTATATTTATTTATCCTAGTTTAATGAAAACAGGGACTAGGGGTGACATGATAGCACTATTCCAGTTCTTGAGGGGCTGCCACAAAGAAGAGGAGGGGCCAACTTAGGATGCACTGATGATGTTACCCAATTTGGGTAATGAAAGGTCTGCAACAAAACCACCAAGCTCGGAGAGCACCAAGAACCTCACAGAAACTTTTAATACCAATAAACAATAACAGCTGCCTATCCTAGGAAAGGACTCAGTAAGTAGACAAAAATGCCAATCTAGCTGTCCGTCTGTCTCTCTCTCTCTCCCTCTCCCTATCTATCTATCCATCTATCCATCCATCCATCCATCCATCCATCCATCCATCCATCCATCCATCCATCCATCCATCCATCCATCCATCTATCTATCTATCTATCTATCTATCTATCTATCTATCTATCTATCTATCTATCTATCTATCTTCTATTCATTTCTATCAATCTAATCTATTGATCTTCTTCTGTCTCTGCCATGTGTCTCTCATGTGTTTCCCATCTTTATATTATCTATCTATCTATCTATCTATCTATCTATCTATCTATCTATCTATCTATCTATCTATCATCTATCTATCTATCTATCTATCTATCTATCTATCTCTCTATTTATTTATGTCTGAATCTCTATCTCCCTTTCCCTACCTCTATCTGTCTGTCTGTCTGTCTGTCTATCTCTCTCTCCCTATCTCCCCATCTCTATCTATCTGTCTGTCTCTGTTTATCTCCATCTCTCTCCCCCATCTCTGTCCATCCATCCATCCATCCATCCATCCATCCATCCATCCATCAGAAAAATATATTTCCTCAAAGGGTCTTAAAGAGACAGAAAAGCATGCCCAGTTTTCTTAATAGCCCCAAGTCTCCCTCCCCCAAGCAGAAAACAGCTCTGTAGAAATGCAGATGTGGTAATCCATTCAGAAAGCTTGGAGGCCCCCAGCTAGAAGCTTAGGAAGACAAAAACACCTAAAATCTACACACCCCACCCAAACTCTAAGACAGGACATGATAGGATTAACCCACAGACGCCAAAGGGACACAGGTCAGAATACATGACAAAGGAAATACAAAGCCTCAAACAGGAACAGGAAACAACCTCAAGAGCCCCAGAGGGTATAAAAACCTACTCCCCACATGTGCTCACTCTCTCTTTTCTTCCAGAGCCATCTTTCTGTCTGGCTCTCCTCTTCAATAAACTGCAACCTTCTTTCTAAAGCAGTCCCCATGTTGTTTATTCCCGGCTTGGACTGAACCATGATGAAGACCTATAAAAAAAAGGATCTGGGCATGTTCAGGCAGAGGTTAACTCTGATGCCTGCTTTCTTTTCAAAATGAAAATATCAGCCGGAAGAGGGCAGCACGTCCCTTCTCATGAAAGAGAAGCAAGCGACAGGATTTCTCAAATCATCAGAGAAGTCATTCTTTGTCAACATGGATTCTCCAGCAAGGTGATTGAAATGGAAGAGATAGGAGGGTCATGCAAAAACAAAACAAAACACAAATATTTTCACTGGGAATAAATCCAGGCATCATAAATGAAACATCTCACAACATACGATGATATAATGGAGGTACCCAGTGCGTCTTCGCACAATCTGCTGTCCCAGCCAACAAGTCAAAGGCAAGAGATTAGTTTTAATGTTGGCTTATTTTTTTAAAGTTTGACGTAAAGCGTCATGGCAACCCAGTCATGGAGGCAAACCTATGTCTCAGCTCACAATGCAAACACAGAGAAAGAGGTGAGTTCGGTAACCGGGTTAAAGGCACCACATCAACACAGCCAATATTTCACAATCTTTAAAACATTGGGTGCACCACAATCCTGAATGATGGCCAATCTCTTTCCAAAGGGCTGTTTTGAGTGTTGCTGGGATCGCAAATGGGCCACGAGAGGTGATGAATACTTTTTTTTTTAACTTTCATGAGATCTGTTATACTAACCTGACATGGTGGTTATTACAAAGCGCCAGCATTCTTATGGAGTCAGTGATATATAAGAATACAGTAGAGTAGAGTAGAATAGAGTAGAGTAGAGTAGTGTAGAGTAGAAATAATAGGAAAGAATAATAATTAGAATAGAATAGGATAGCATAGGATAGAAATAGATAAAAGAATAGAATAGAATAGAATAGAATAGAATAGAATAGAATAGAATAGAATAGAATAGAGTAAAGTAGAGTAGAGTAGAGTAGAGTAGAGTAGAGTAGAGTAGAGTAGAGTAGAATAGAATAGAATAATGATAATAGGATAGGATAGGATAGGATAGGATAGGATAGAAATAGATAAAATAATGATAATAGAATAGAATAGAATAGAATAGAATGGAATAGAATAATTAGAATAGAATAGAATAATGATAACAGAATAGAAAAGAATGGAATGGAATGGAATGGAATAGAACAGAATAGAATAATAACTTTGTCACTTTAAATGCACTAATAATCATACATTAAAATGAAATTTTGTTGCATTCAGCTCTCCAAGGGTAACCACCTCCAATATACACTAGATAAACATGACAAAAAATTATGCATATACCCACATACCCCCCCCCACACACACGTTACAGAGAAACAACACAGTCTAGTTCGGATGGATACATATATATGGTGAGAAAAAATAATCCTGAGGATTTACCAGATGGATGGCATAAGGAACAAAAGCCATTACAGAATCTAGTAGTCCTGCTACAGATACTTCTAAACCTCCTCCCAGAGGGGAGCAACACTCTGGACTTGTCAAGACTTACCCGGAACACTCACTGAGTTTTCCTCCAGGTGCGTCTCTTAGCTTTGGGGATTATGTCCAGCTCATCTGGGCCTCCTATCATTTTCGGCCTAAGTGACCCTATGATTCATGCCCATCCGCTGATGCTCCCCAGCCTTGGATTTAGCTGGTGCACCACAGAGCTTTCAAAGACGTGCCAAGCAGAGCCCGGTGCCCATGGGGCCAGTTCAGATATGCCCACTCTGATCGTTTGCTCTTAAGGATGGATTTGTGGGCAGAACTCTGCAGGATTTGGAGGGAAGCAGAATAACAAGGTTGGAAGGGACCTTGGAGGGCATCTAGTCCAACCCCCTGCTGAGGCAGGAAACCCTACACCATTTCAGACAAATGGCTGTGCAGTCTCTTCTTAAAAACTTCCACTGTTGGAGCATTCACCGCTTCTGGAGGCAGGTTGTTCCACTGGTTAATTGTTCTCACTGCCAGGAAGTTTCTCCTTAGTTCTAGGTTGCTTCTCTCCTTGGTTAGTTTCCACCCATTGCTTCTTGTCCTGCCTTCAGGTGCTTTGGAGAATAGCTTGACTCTTTCTTCTTTGGGGCAGCCCCTGAAATATTGGAAGACTGCTAACAATTTCCAAGTTGCAGAGAGATACCTCTGTGGTCTGCGCTAATCTGCATCGGAGGAAACCCTCAAATGGATTACCCAACTGCATAAAGCGCAGGGGAGAAAAAGCAGTGTGCTTTTTTTTTTCAAACCAGGTACGCACAAAAGTATTTAAAATTCACAATTTAACATCTATGAAAATGAAATATAGGCAGTTCTCGACTTACAGTCATTTGTTGAGATACTGTAAAAAGTTGCAACGGCATTGAAAAAAGGGATTTAGGACTGTTTTTTCACACTTTACGACGGTGGCAGCCTCCCCCCCCCCCGGTCCCGTGATCAAAATTCAGACGCTTGGCCACTGACTTGTGTTTATGGTAACTGCAGTGTCCCCCTGGGGTCACGTGATCCCCTTTTGCAACCTTCTGACCTGCAAAAGCAAGGAGGAAGCCAGATTCACTTAACAACCAGGTTAAGTGAAAATAGAGAGAGGGATGATGGATAAAGAGATAGAAGAGATAGACAGACAAACAGACAGCCAGAGAATGAGTAGAGAGATAGAAGACAGAGTTAATGGATAGAGAGAGAAGAGAGAGATAGACACAGAGAGAATGAGTAGATAGATAGATAGATAGATAGATAGATAGATAGATAGATAGATAGATAGATAGATAGATAGATAGATAGATAGATAGATAGATAATGGGTAGAGACAGAAGACAGAGAGATAATGGATAGAGAGAGAGAGAAGAGAGAGAGACAGAGAGAATGGGTAGAGAGATAGAAGATAGATAGATAGATAGATAGATAGATAGATAGATAGATAGATAGATAGATAGATAGATAGATAGATAGATAGATAGATAGATAATGGGTAGAGACAGAAGACAGAGAGATAATGGACAGAGAGAGAGAGAAGAAAGAGAGAGACAGAGAGAGAGACAGAGAATGGGTAGAGAGATAGAAGATAGAGACAGACAGACAGACAGGCAGACAGAGAGACAGAGTTTTCTTTTCTTTTTCATTTTATTCATCAAGAGCTGAAAACCTAAAATTATCTCATCTTGCAGACAAACCTGAATTTGTTTAATTCAGACCTGCCAAATGTGGTGGCAAAATTCCAGGCCATCCACAAGATAACAGCAAAAAAAATGATGATAATAATTAATAATAAAAATACCCCAAGTCTTTGCTTATATCTTGTGTTTTTCCTGGCATGTTGTTGCAGGCCAGGTGCAGCACCCCCACATCTTATCCTCCTTCCTCTGCGGATCTTCTATTTATAACATATACCTTTAGCAGCTTGGAAGATCACCCACAAACCCCAGCACCTTGTCACTTTTACCAGTGTCATAATGACAAAACACAGAGCCTCCTCATTCAACACCGGACAATCCCTGAGGTGTCATTTCAACGCACCAACAACATCCTTAACGAGTCAGACCGAAACCGAGAAGACGGCTTTCGTACGACACGCTAAGCTTGGATTGTGTTAACTTTGCCTCGTTTTTGTGGATCGGAGTGTCCAGGTGTGTAAACTCAGGAAATAATCAAACTGAATAGCCGGGTTGTTGTGTGAACGCAGCCAGTGACTACGCAAGAGAAGTTCAGTGTGACATTGGAAGACCAGCTGGAATGTTCCTACAGGTAGTAGGATCTTATGACTCCAATGGAGCCCACAATTTCCATTCCTAAGCAAGACGATGGTTAAGTGGGTTTCGCCCCGTTTTACCACCTTGCGTGTGGTTACGCAAATCACCGCAATTGTTCAGTTAGAATCCGGTCTCCCCAATTGACTTTTGCTTGTCAGAAGGTCTCAAAAGGGGATCACATGACCCCAGGACACTGCGACCGTCGTTAATGTGAACCAACATTACAAATTCATATTGGAACATGGGCACAGACGTCGCGTGGCCCAACTAGGAGTGGGATTTGCGGAAAGGAGGAGGAGGAGGAGGAGGAGGAGGAGGAGGAGGAGGAGGAGGAGGACTGGGGTCCTTGGCGCTCTCTGAGCTTGCTTGTTTTCTGGCAGACGTTTCATGACCCAACTAGGTAACATCATCAGGGATAAACAGGAATTCACAGCAGATAAATAATTAACCAAAAATCAGTAGCCTAATCAGTTAACTATCAAGAAAAAAAACAAAACTTCCACCAATACTGATAGGGCAAGCCACTTGTACATAAACCAAGAGCAACCCTTCCCCTCCCTTGATGCTGTTACCTAGTTGGGTCATGAAACGTCTGCAAGAAAACAACCAAGCTCAGAGAGCACCAAAGACCCCCCCAGTCCTCCTCCTCCTCTTTCTCCACTCCTCAACCCCCCCTCCCTTCTAGCACTGATGATGTGACCTAGTTGGGTCATGAAACGTCTGCAAGAAACCCCCCCCCAGCTCAGAGAGCAGCCAGGACCCCAAAGTTAGATCCTCCTTTTTAACCAAACCTTTTGTGTAGCATGGTTAACACTCCAGGCTGCTCAAACGATAAAATATAGTTTGCTAGTTAGCCACTTTGAGTATCCCATCAAAATCGGGCTATAAATCCGAAAGAGAGAGATACGGTAAAAACGGACCCATAAATTTTACGCTTCCAGCACCGATTCTAAAGCTGGCTTTAAATCTGGGTCCTGCCCAGCTCAATCTTCTGAGCACCAATGAATTTTGATTAAGGCGTTTTTGATGGGGCTTCGGCCTTCCGTAGATTAAAATGCTACCAGGCAGGTTTGATCTAGGAGGAAAGATGGCAAAATCCTTGTTTTCTGCAATGAGATTCCGAAGGCTGTAGTCATTCAAAGCAGAGACGGGGCCACTGATGTAAGTAAATATGATCCACTTTGAAGGACAGGTCTCTGCTTTGTCAAATAAACATGACCCATTTCTTAAAATAAACTCACTGGTCTATCTGAGGACAGAAAAGACCCACGCTTATATATTTTTTTGCTAATTGGGGATTTTCTTTCCCTTTTTGTAGAAAAACTTGCTCGGCTGGTTCGCAAACTTCGCAAGGTCTCCTGGACTTGCCAGTGGATCATGGGATCCAGAAACAACTTCAAAGCGTCAAAACACGTCCGTCGGATTAAAGGCTTTTGTCGAAATGATGAAACCAACGTCAGGCTGGCGTGATGCAAGTTCTTTTTAGCCACCCATGTGTTCATCTGTGTTGAAAAGGACAGAGTTTGCATGGCAGTGACATCATTCTGGTGGTCCTCGTTTAGCGACTGAAATTTGTCAGTAAGCAAAGAGGTTAATAACTGTGCTAACAGTCTGACTTTAGGTTTCCTCTGCTTTACAGACCTTCAAAGATCATCTGTGCAAGGATAGGCTGCAAAGTTGCTTTTTCATCGCTGTCCTAATTGGGAATGGTCACTAAACGAGGCAGTCACTGAGGGAGGACTACCCGTAATGCTTTTGGCACCTGGGACCTCAGAATGAGTTCTTCCATGCGGGGTGCTTTCAGCTGGGAAAACAATGAAAAATCCAAGCATCCAATTCTTGCATTTACAAAAATGTTGGGTTTAACTCCCCCCCCCCGTAAGACAGGGGTCTTCAAACTTGGCCCTTTTATGACTTATGGACTTCAACTCCCAGAATTCCTCAGCCAGCGTGTGCCTTTTTAGTGATATAAATTATTTTAAATCCCTAATTCTCGGAGAAGAATTTCATGCTTTAGGCATGAAAGCCGGCTGGATGACTTTGGGCCAGTCCCTCTCTCTCAGCCCAAGCCACCTCACAGGGTTGTTGTTATGGTGAAAATAGGAGAAGGAAGGTGTATTGTGTATTGTGTATATTCATCCCCTTGTGTATATATTGTGTATATTCATCCCCTTGTGTATATTCATCCCCTCATCCCTTCTGCCACAGATTCCCTCCCACAGACCGGTACGCTCCCACAGAGCGGGCCTCCTCAGGGTGCCGTCGGCCAAGCAATGTCGGCTGGCGACCCCCAGGGGGAGGGCCTTCTCTGTGGGTGCCCCCACCCTCTGGAACGAACTACCCCCCGAGATCCGGACGATCCCGGATCTCCTAACCTTCCGCCGCGCCCTCAAGNTTCAGCAAGCGGGACTGACCTAGGGTGAATTTTAAATAGGGAAAATTTTTTAAAGATTTTAATAATGTCACAGCTATAAATATTTGGTTTTAATTGGCTTTTATAGGGGAAATGTTTTTGTGTTGTTTTAATGTGCTGTGAGCCGCCCTGAGTCCCGTGGGGAGAAGGGCGGCATATAAGTTAGTGTTAAATAAAAAAATAAATAAATTATTAAAAAAATTTTAAAGGCAGGATTTAGATCAGGGGTGTCCTGCGGGCCGGACGCGTCATCGCAAAACCGCGCCCACCCCATTGCCGGCAATGGCAAAAAAGTTCAGATACGTAGCGCGACGTCACGTGACGTCGTGAGTTTGACATGTTTGATATAGATAGACAGACAGACAGACAGACAGACAGACAGACAGAGAGAAGGTAGATAGATAGATAGATAGATAGATAGATAGATACAGAGAGAAGGTAGGTAGGTAGGTAGGTAGGTAGGTAGGTAGGTAGATAGATAGATAGATAGATAGATAGATAGATAGATAGATAGATAGATAGATAGATAGATAGATAGATAGATAGATAGACAGACAGACAGACAGAAGGTAGATAGATAGATAGATAGATAGATAGATAGATAGATAGATAGATAGATAGATAGATAGATAGATAGATACAGAGAGAAGGTATAGATAGATAGATAGATAGATAGATAGATAGATAGATGGATGGATGGATGGATGGATGGATGGATGGATGGATGGATGGATGGATGGACGGACGGACAGACAGACAGACAGATACAGAGAGAAGGTAGATAGATAGATAGACAGACAGACAGGTAGGTAGGTAGGTAGGTAGTCAGCCATACTCCTACAGAGATTTCACAATGCCCCTTGGAATGAAAGTGGAGTAGAGTTTTCCAAAAATGTTTGAAGCTTCCTACCTATTTTATTCTGCATATTTATGAACCAGGAAAACCAGCTCCAGGTTTGCTAATTAAGGAATCAAAAGCTTTACCTGGTACGCAAAGAAGTAAGTGCCTTTGTGGCCAGACGCACTGCGGTGATGCAACCCGGGAACTTAATTTTGCATTGTCAAGGACAGCAAACACACAGCTTCTGCGGGGCCTGATTATCTAACCGGCCTAGAACAGGAGTGGCCCTTTTCTCCTAAGTTTCGTTGTAACAG
>NW_015389670.1:38896-41765 GCF_001527695.2 Protobothrops mucrosquamatus
TCTTCTCTTCCCTTGGCCTTCCATAGGACATCCCAAAGGGGGCGGCGGCAGAATTCCCAGGATGAAATCTCGTTTTATGACCTGTCTCACTTAGTGACAGTTCAAAGTTATGAGGATTCCGACGAGCTGGATTGGAAGGGATGACGGTTGCAGGCTTGTATGTGGCCTGCATTTAACAACGGTTTGCAGCCGCCTGGGGGTTTGCGACAGTGATTTATGAGTCTTTTTGGAGACAAACTGGCATTTAATTCCAGTTTCTTTCCAAAACAACAGCCATTCCAACATCATCATCATCATCGTTATTATTATTATTATGGATCATCGCACAGTCAGCCAGATGTTCAGACTGGATTTGGCATTTTGTCTACCTATCGAGTCCTTTCCCAGGACCTGGGATAGGCAGATGTGGATGTTTGATGGTATTACAGATCTCGTCGCAGGATGGAAGCAGTTCCTAGTAAGGCCGCCTTTTGCAATTGACTAATAGCGAATTTGTCAATGCCGATGATGGTGTTCAAGTGGTGCTCCAGTTGTTTTGGGATTGCAAATAGTAATAATAATAATAATAATAATAATAATAATAATAATAATAATAATAATAATAATAATAATAATAATAATAATAATAATAATAATATATTATTATTATTATTATTATTATTATTATTATTATTATTATTATTATTATTATTATTATTATTATTATTATGGCGGGGCTTTAGCTGCATTGCCCCAGCCGCCATCTTGACTTCATTGGCAGAAACAATATAACGAATAAATGAATTAGTCTATCAGTGGACCCGATAAAATTGACGCATCGTGTAAACACCCAGGCTTTTAGCCTTGACCTCAAGGGGAAAAATCCACGTTTAACACAAGAACAGCGTGACAATCCACCCACAGCTGCCCTATCACGTTGCTTCTTCGGACAGAAACTAATGACAAGGAAGTGATAGGTGCCAATCCCATGCTTTCCAGAAAGCCCTGCAGGGATTAAAGGGAAAAGTGGCTTGATCTTGGGAAAGCCAACGGGCGCTAATTACAGGGCAAGGCAACATTCAGTACAGCCAGCATTCGGAGCAAGGAGGGGTGGGGGGGTGACTCATGAGTAACCAGATATGGCCACCTCATTATCTGCCGTCGAGAAGTTAAACCCACAGGGCTGCATTTCAGCGTTGTTGGTCACCAAAGCTTGAAGACCCTCCCCAAGGAGAGAAACAAGAGAATGCTAGAGCTGGAAGGGACCTTGGGGGGTCTTCTAGTCCAGCCCCCTGCTCAAGCAGGAGATCCTATACCAGGAGATCCTATACCAGGGGTGTCAAACGCAATTTCATTGAGGGCCGCATCAGAATTGCGGTTGCCCATGGGGAGGGGAGGTGGGTGTGGCCAGAGTGGGTGCGGCCTACTGGGTGGGCGTGGATGGAATGGGTGTGGCCTAATGGGTGGGCGTGGCTAGCTCTTCGCGTCAAGGGGGCTTGTGGGGGCCTGGGCAGGAGTGGGACAGATCTGAGGGTCTCTGGCAGAAAGGGGGGGTGGGACCGGGGCAGAGCCCATCAAGCCGGATAGGTGAAGTAGGCGAGGGCCATTTGCTGGCCACTTCCAGGCGATGGTGCATTCCTTCATTCCTCACAAAGGGGGACCCCTCCCCAGCATGCACCCGGGGGACGGGGCCGACGCGGCAGGGGCTGGTTCCTCGCTGTTTCCGGACGGCCTTGTGGAGCTAAGACTGAATGCGTTTCAGCATAGATGGCCACCACAAAATGGTACATTGGCTCCCGGCCGGCCTGGGCCAGGGCCAAGGCAGCGGGGGCCGTTCCCTCACTGTTTCCAGGATGGCTTCGCGGGCCGCATGAAACCACTTCGCGGGCCGCACCCGGCCCCCGGGGCCTTGTGTTTGACATGTCTGCCCTATACCATTCCAGACAGGTGGCTTTCCCAGTCTGTTCTTGAAAACCTCCAGTGATGGAGCACTCACAATTTCTGGTGGCAAGTTGTTCCACTGGCTAACTGTCCTCACTGTTAGGAAGTTTCTTGTTAATTCCAGGTGGCTTTTCTCCTTGGTTAGTTTGCAAGCATTGTTTGTTGGCTTGCCTTCTGATGCTTTGGAGAATGGGTTGACCCTTTCCTCTTTGTGGCAGCCTCTCAAATACCGGAATACTGCTATCATGTCCCCCTTAGTCCTTCTTTTCTCTAGACCGGCCACCCCCAATTCCTGCAACCGTTCTTCGTATGTTTTAGTCTTCAGGCCTTTAATCACCTTCGTTGCTCTTCTCTGCACTTTTTCCAAAGTCTCAACATCTTTTTTTTTTGTAATGGGGATGACCAAAACTGGATGCAATATTCCAAGTGTGGCCTTACTAAAGATTTTATAAAGCGGTACTAATATTTCACCCGGTTTTGATTCCATGCCTCTGTTTATACAACCAAAGATTGTGTTAGCTTTTTTTGGCTGCTGCCGCACACGGCTGGCTCATGTTGAAGTGATTGTCCACTAGGACTCCAAGGTCCCTCTCCCAGTTGCTGTTTTTGAGCCAGGTTTCGCCTAGTCTGGACTTGTGCCTTTGGTTTTTCCTGCCTAGGTGTAAATGCTTGCTTTTTCCCCACATTAAATTTAATAATAATAATAATAATAATAATAATAATAATAATAATAATAATAATAATAATAATAAGAAGAAGAAGAAGAAGAAGAAGAAGAAGAAGAAGAAGAAGAAGAAGAAGAAGAAGAAGAAGAAGAAGAAGAAGAAGAAGAAGAAGAAGAAGAAGAAGAAGAAGAAGAAGAAGAAGATCGCACAGACTGACTACAAGCAGCGGCATGACAAAGTAGCAACAATGGTGCATTGGAAGATCTGCAAGAAATATCATCTGC
>NW_015389670.1:43394-48394 GCF_001527695.2 Protobothrops mucrosquamatus
TCATCATCATCATCATCATCATCATCATCATCATCATCATCATCATCATTATTATTATTATTATTATTATTATTATTGATCATCGCACAGTCAGCCAGATGTTCAGACTGGGTTTGGCATTTTTGTCTACCTATCGAGTCCTTCCCAAGGACCTGGGATAGGCAGATGTGGATGTTTGATGGTATTACAGATCTCGTCGCAGGATGGAAGCAGTTCCTAGTAAGGCCGCCTTTTGCAATTGACTGATGGCAAATTTGTCAATGCCGATGGTGTTCAAGTAGTGCTCCAGTTGTTTTGGGATTGCACCCAAGGGGCCTATGACTATTGGAATTACCCTTGCTTGCTTTTGCCACAGTCTATTTCTATTTGTAGGTCTTTGTTTTCAATCACTGTGTATCTGCGACGGGTAAACACCTTTTCTTCCAGTAGTTCTGCAGCTGCTGGCCTTGGTTGCTCAGCCAACAGTCCTGAGTCCTGTAACCCATTTTTCACCAGATAACCAGGAACTCCAACATCTAGCGCGGACTTTGCTAACCCGGGCGACATCCAAGCCGGTATGGCTTTCTGAAATTTACGTCTCACCATATTTTTTTATGGGAGAGACACTCTTTGTCTGACTCCTCTGAGGAGACCAGTCCAGTATGGTTGAACCTCTGGCGTAGCTCTCATCTTCCTCAGAGTACACGTCCCACAACCATGTCAAGGTAGTGCCTCACTGGGGGATGATGATGATGATGATGATGATGATGATGATGATGATGATGATGATTACTATTATTATTATTGCTATTATATGGTACAGTCCACTTTGTCTGGAGGATCACAAGATGGAAAATCTGGTCAAAAGTCCTCAAGAGCTGTGAGGTCCTTGCCACACTTGCCGTTTCCACCCAGCAGCTAACTCCTTGATCTTCTCAGGGTTTCCCTTTGATTACATAAGGCTGACTTTCATTTCACATGAAGCTGATGTCATCTACAATCTCCGGTCCAAACAACCCACACCATGTGAACAGCTTTTCCTGCTTCGGATGCCTACGTCACACAGCCATTGTGTGTAAACTTCACTGCCCTCGCTCACGTCCGACGGTTCTGGGGAAGATCTGTTCGTGCGTCCAGCCCAACTTGACTCACCCTTGAGAACATTTCTCAGAGGAAACACCTGGGCCTTAAGAAGTAGAGAGGAAACGACTCACCAACCCAACGGCCTGTTCACACACACAGACCCACAACACAAATGAAGACCTCAAATGCTCCAACACTGGACGTTTTTAAGAAGAGACTAGACAGTCATTTATCTGAAATGGTATAGGCCAGGGGTAGGCAACCTTGCCTCTTTTATGATTCGTGGACTTCAACTCCCAGAATTCCTGAGGCAGCCATGCTGAGGGGAAAGGGAGAGGTTTCCAAGCTGAGCCATGCTGGCTCAGGAATTCTGGGAGTTGAAGTCCACCAGTCATAAAGAGGCCTAGGCCTAGGTCAGGGGTAGGCAACCTTGGCTCTTTTATGACTCGTGGACTTCAACTCCCAGAATTCCTGAGCCAGCATGGCTCAGCTTGGAAACCTCTCCCTTTCCCCTCAGCATGGCTGGCTCAGGAATTCTGGGAGTTGAAGTCCACGAGTCATAAAGCGGCCTAGGCCTAGGGCAGGGGTAGGCAACCTTGGCTCTTTTATGACTGGTGGAGCTCAACTCCCAGAATTCCTGAGGCAGCCATGCTGAGGGAAAAGGGAGAGATTTCCAAGCTGAGCCATGCTGGCTCAGGAATTCTGGGAGTTAAAGTCCACGAGTCATAAAAGAGCCAAGGTTGCCCACCCCTGGTATAGGCTTTCTTGCTTAAGCAGGGGGTTGGACTAGATAACCTCCAAGGTCCCTTCCAACTTTTTATTATTATTATTATTATTGTTATTGTTATCATTATCATTACCGTTATCATTATTATAAATCTTGATACACTTGAACACTGGGCCGTATCTAACAAAATGAAATTCAAGGTAGAGAACAGTGAAGTCTTACACCTAGGCAAGAAAAACCCAAAGCACACCTATAGATTGGGTGGAAACCAGGCTTAATAGCAGTTAACGGTGAGAGGGATCTTGGAGTCTTAGTGGACAATCAATTAAATATGAGCCAAGAGTGCACGGAGGCAGCCAAAAAAGCCAGTGCAATCCTAAATTGCATTAACAGAGGAATTCAATCAAGATTGCGTGAGGTACTAATACCTTACTAAGACCACACCTAGAATACTGCGACCAGTTTTGGTCTCCACACTGTAAAAAAGGTGTTGAGACTCTAGAAAGAGTGCAGAGAAGAGCAACAAAGAGGATTAGGGGACTGGAGGCTAAAACATATGAAGAACGGTTACTGCAACTGGGCATGGCTAGTCTAGTGAAGAGAAGGACCAGGGGAGACATGACAGCAGTGTTCCAATATTTGAGGGGCTGTCACACAGAGGAGGGGGTCACCCTATCTTCCAAAGCACCTGAAGGCCAGACAAGGAATAATGGATGGAAGCTAATCAAGGAGAGACTCAACCTAGAAATAAAGAGAAATTTTCTGATAGTGAGAACAATCAGCCAGTGGAACAGACTGCCTTCAGACGTTGTGGGAGTTTCATCACTGGAAGCTTTCAAGAAGAGACTGGACTGCCACCTGTCAGAAATAGTGTAGGGTCTCCTGCTTGGGTGGGGGGGTTGAATTAGATGACCTCCAAGGTCCCTTCCAACTCTTCTACTCTGTTCTGTTCTGTTCTATTCTAAATGTATTTCCGTAGCTTGTCAGGTTAGCAAGGAAAGTCAAATCAACAAGATATGGTAGGAATGAGTAATTCTATTCTACTCTACTCTACTCCATTCCATTCCTTGTAATTCTATTCTATTCTATTCTATTCTATTCTATTCTATTCTATTCTATTCTATTCTATTCTATTCTATTCTATTCTATTCTATTCCTGTTCTGATTCTATTCTATTCCTGTTCTGATTCTATTCTATTCTATTCTATTCTATTCTATTCTATTCTATTCTATTCTATTCTATTCTATTCTATTCTATTCTACTCTACTCTACTCTACTCTCCATTCCATTCCATTCCTTGTAATTCTCTTCTCTTCTCTTCTCTTCTCTTCTAATTCTATTCTATTCTATTCTATTCTATTCTATTCTATTCTATTCTATTCTATTCTATTCTATTCTATTCTATTCTAAATGTATTTCCGTAGCTTGTCAGGTTAGCAAGGAAAGTCAAATCAACAAGACATGGTAGGAATGAGTACAGGAAGAGTTGAGTCACACCAAGGAAGGTCTCCAAGTCACTTCAGGAATGTGACTGGATTCAAGGAATCCATAACTTCTTCCTGTCCAGATGTTCCTCAGTTTCATCTCCCTTCTGACTTGGCTGGTGGCCAAGAGTGATGGAACCACAGTCCGGTGAGCCCTGAAGGACACGGGTTTACCAAGAGGAGAGGCGAACGATGCAAGTCCCTGTTTAGCAACATGTGAACGATGCCTCTGAGCAGGCGGTATTTCCGGTTGAGTCACCGGCAGGAAAGAGTGAGATTGGAGAACAATCACGAGGTGATAAGAAGCTGGTTCACCTTGTGATCCGGAAGCATGCCTAGAATCAACAAAAACCCTGGAGTAAAAGGAGAGGGGAGAAGTCCTCTTTGAAAATATTTGGAGAGACAAACCGTAAAGCGGGCACAAAACACAGTTCAAGGCCGAGTCCCACGTCACTCAACAAACCTCCTTTAATTCATGGGTCTTCTCCATCACGCAACCGGAAAAGGGACTGTGCCTCTAACTTTTCTCCACCCAGACAGCAGCTCAGAAGTTTAGGAATTTATCACTACATTTATTTATCTATGGAGATTTTCAAAACAGTTACTCCTCTTTGGGAGGAGATTTCGAAGTATTTCTACCCGATTCCGTAATAGCTTTCTTCCCTATGCCATCCGTCTGCTTCGTTTTTCCCGCCATGCACATACATTACCCGATCTAAACGGTGTTGTTTCTCTGTGTCATATAATACAGGGGTCTCCAACCAGCAACCGGGCCGCACAAACAAGCAAAGCCCCATCTGTGGGATGCAGGCAGCACACAAAACGACTCACTCTCTGGTCTGCAGAAAAACCTCTCTCCACATAACCCAGGGGTAGGCAACCTTGGCTCTTTTATGACTCGAGGACTTCAACTCCCAGAATTCCTGAGCCAGCCATGCTGAGGGGAAAGGGACAGGTTTCCATGCTGAGCCAAGCTGGCTCAGGAATTCTGGGAGTTGAAGTCCACCAGTCATAAAGCGGCCTAGGCCAGAGGTAGGCAACCTTGGCTCTTTTATGACTCGTGGACTTCAACTCCCAGAATTCCTGAGCCATCATGGCTCAGCTTGGAAACCTCTCCATTTCCCCTCAGCATGGCTGGCTCAGGAATTCTGGGAGTTGAAGTCCACGAGTCATAAAAGAGCCAAGGTTGCCTACCCCTGACCTAGGACCACAATCAAGCCAAAAATTTCCATTACTAGGCAAGTCGTTAAGTGAATTTGGCCCCGTTTTATGACCTTTCTCACCACAGCTGTTAAGTGAATCACTGCAGCTGTTAAGTTAGCAACACGGCTCTGAACCGTCGTAAATACGAGGCAGCGGCTAAGCGTCTGAATTTTGATCACACGACCCCAGGGACGCTGCAACAGTCCCAAGTGTGAAAAACAGACAGAAGTTACTTTTTTCAGCACCGCTGTAACTTCAAACGGTCACTAAACGAATGATTGTTAACTCGAGGACTGTCTGTCTTCCGATTCCATGCCCAGCTGCTGAACGGACAGTGTTCTGAATCGGCGCAAGATTTTAAATCCTAAATCACCCTACGCATCCAGCGATGGAAAATTACCTGGGCTAATATTATGCATCCACAAGAGTTTTCAACCCACTTAATTGTGTTGCAGACAACACGGAGAGTTGTACGTGAGGGACGCTTTGGCAACCCAGTGTGTCTCACACACACAGGAATGTG
>NW_015389670.1:50894-58912 GCF_001527695.2 Protobothrops mucrosquamatus
GGAAGGTGAAGTGAAGAAGGAAGGGGCGAAAGGAAAAGAAGAGAGGGGTGGAAATGAATGGAAGAAAGAAAGAAAGAAAGAAATAAGGAAGGGACGGAAGGATGAAGGGAAGGAGGAAGCAGTGGAAAGGAAGGAAGGAAGGAAGGAAGGTGAAGGGAAGAAGGAAGGGAGGACGAAAAGAAGGAAAGGAAAGAAGGGAGAGATGGAAGGATGGATGGAAGAAAGAAAGAAAGAAAGAAAGAAGAAAGAAAGAAAGAAAGAAAGAAAGAAAGAAAGAAAAATAGGAAGGAAGGAAAGAAAGGGAGAGAAAGGAAGGAGAGAAGAGAGCTGGAAGAGGCCCATGGTTGCCACTCTTTGTGGAGGCTGATCATCATGTGAATCCAGAGAGCATCAGACTTGGCTCGGCCTCAGCCCGTCCCACAGCTGCCCACATCAGCTGCAGAGGTCCAGTCTGCCCTCTCTGGGCCACCCCATCCGGGGACACGGACCCCTCCAGCAGCTCTTCCGGAAGCTCCAGATGTGCCCGGCTTTGCTGCTCGGATCTGCAGGGGCTGCGGGCCGGGCCGGGCCCTCCCCGTGGGTCAGTTATCAAGGTCGGCCGATGGAACCGCACATTAATCCTTTCCCTGTGATCCGGTTAAGCCCCTTGTGCAATCTGCCCTTTCCAGCAGATGGAGAGTGGTGGGAATGGGAAAGGCCCGGCCGGCCATCGGATGCTCCCGGCCCTGATTGCCTCCCTCTATATGGCTTCCCTTCTGAGCCTCAGCAGCGAGCAGGGCAGGGCAAGGCCAAAGCATTGGCATGATTGCCAAATAAATGGACAATCCTTTCCTTCCTTCCTTCCTTCCTCTCCCTTTCCTTTCTTCCTCTCCCTTTCCTTTCTTCCTGTCTCCTTCCTTCTTTCCCTCCTCACCCTTCCTTCCTTCCTTCCTCCTTCTCCCTTCCTCTCTCCTTCCTCCCTTCCTTTCCTTTCTTCCTGTCTCCTTCCTTCTTTCCATCCTACTTCCCTCACCCTTCCTTCCTTCCTTCTTCTCCCTTTCTCTCCCTCCTCCCTCTTTCCTTTTTTCCTGTCTCCTTCCTTCTTTCCCTCCTTCTTCCCTCATACTTCCTCCCTCCCTCCTTTCCTTCCTCCTTTTCCCTTCCTCCCTTCCTTTCCTTTCTTCCTGTCTCCTTCCTTCTTTCCCTCCTTCTTCCCTCACCCTTCCTTCCTCCCTCCCTCCTTTCCTTCCTCCTTCTCCCTTTCTCTCTCCTTCCTCTATTCCTTTCCTTTCTTCCTGTCTCTTCTTCCTTCTTTCCCTCCCTCCCTCCCTCCCTCCCTCACCCTTCCTTCCTTCTTTCCTTCCTCCCTCCCTTCCTTCCTTCTTTCCTCCCTTTCTCTCCTTCCTTCCTCCCTCCCTTCCTTTCCTTTCTTCCTGTCTCCTACCTTCTTTTTTTCCTTCCTTCTTTCCCTACCTCACTCACCCTTCCTCCCTCCCTCCCTCCCTTCTTTCTTTTCCCTTTCTCCATTTCTCTCTCTCTCTCCTTCCTCCCTTCCTTTCTTCCTGCCTCCTTCCTTTATTCCTATCTCCCTCACCTTCCCTCCCTTCCTTTCTTCCTCTCTCCTTCCAAACAGTTCAAATAACATTCCATAACGAAACACATCCCAGCCCAGGGATTTCCAGCACAGGTCGTCCTTGACTTAACAACCATTCATTTAGTGATCTTTGAAAATTAGCAACGGCTACTGAAAAAAAGGGAGATGATTGTTTTTCTTTTTCCAACTTGTGCTCGTAAGTAAGTCGAGGGCCACCTGTATTTGCAAAAGAAGCTTTTTTTTTCATGAATCGTTTTGAGAGGTTGATTCACTCTCTCTCTCTCTTAACCAATTTGTTTGTTTTCTTCATTCACTCATCCTGTTATCAATGAATAAACAGTGCTTAACGTGTTCCCCCGTGTGTGTGTGTGTGTGTGTGTGTGTGTTGGTTGTCACATTTCCCTGAACTGAGAATGGAAAAAAGAAAGTTTGCTTAATCGCAAACCAGTTGGCTTCTCAGTGTGTTAAGCACTTGCAAAAGAATGTTTTAATATTGAAACTGTGGGCGTTTGAACTCTGGATGTATTGCCGTGGACGCTTTAGTGCAGTGGTTCTCAACCTTTTTAATGCCGCGACCCCAACCGGTCGTAAGTCGAGGACTTTCCCTGCCCGGGAGCGCCGCACATGCGTGGTTCCGCCCCCTGCGCCGGCCGAGGCGTAGCTGGCAAGCGGCAGAGACGGAGCAGGCCGACCACCAGCTGGCCCAGCCCAAGGGAGGTAAGGCACCCGCCAGAAAAGGGGGGAAAAAATGGCGGACAAAAAAAAATGGCGGATAGCCTTGCTTGGCGACCCCCGTGAAATGGTCGATCGACCCCAAATGGGGTCCCGACCCACAGGTTGAGAACCACTGCACCAATCGATATTTACACCATCCACACCGGCAGTCCTCGACTTACGACAGTTCATTTAGTGACCGTTCAAAGTTACAGCAGCACGGGAAAAAGTGACTTAGGACCGTTTTTCACCCTTACGGCCGTCGCAGTATTCCCCCCCCCATGGTCACGTGATTTGGGGTTAAAATACATTTAGGGTTGGAGAAGATGACGAAAAAACAAGTAGACTTTAAACCAGAATTGTTTTTCTTAGGAATAATAGGAGCCAATTACGAGAAAGATTGCAGAT
The DNA here is from genome assembly GCF_001527695.2 of Protobothrops mucrosquamatus. NCBI lineage: Eukaryota > Metazoa > Chordata > Lepidosauria > Squamata > Viperidae > Protobothrops > Protobothrops mucrosquamatus. The sequence goes on from NW_015389670.1 coordinate 53,590, forward strand.
ATCTAATACTACACATATTAACAGCAGCAAGAATTGTATTTGTCCAACGTTGGAAAAATGAAAACTTACCAGCTGAAGAAGTGCTAATTAAGAAAATTCTAGAGCGTGCAGAAATGGATCGATTGACTTTAAAGATGAAAGAGAAAGAAGACTCCGTGTACTTTAGAACAGGGCTTTTCAACCTTTTCACCCATTGTACCACTTTTAGGATATGGCAATATCCGAGTACCACCAGTCGCCTAGCAAGGTGTCAAAAACTTGATGACATCCCCCAAAAAAGGAAAAAGTGATAAAGTACAGATAGTCCTCGACTTACAACAGTTCACTTAGAGACTGTTCGTTACAATGGCACTGAAAAAAGTGCCCCCCAAGCCACAGCTGAGCAAGATACCTGCCTGCCCACCCAGCCGCGCTCTTCCTCCTGTCCGAGGTTTTCATTGTTGTGAGCATTTCTGTTGAGGATTGTCAGCGGGGGTGGGGTGGGGGGTGTTTGGTTTTTATTCCCCCCGTCTGCTGGGTGGTTTCAGCAGGTTTTGGTCACTTCACATGACCCTGGGACCCTGTGACCGTCATAAATACGAATCAGTTGCCAAGCATCTGAATGTAAATCACAAGACCCTGGAGAGGCTGCAACATTCCAGCTGATCGGCGCTTCTTCTGGGCTCAGCAGAAGCGCCAGGATCTGTGCCGAGCTCCAGCTGGATCCTGGCACTGATCCTGGCGCTTCCGCTGAGCCCTGACAGCCCTGCAGCTCCAGCCGTCTCTCGCTCAGGCTTGTGCGGTGCTGCCACCGGTTCAGCCCATTCCCATCCCTCACTACCACTTTTCTAGGATGGTCGTGTACCACCTGCCAGGTGCCAATGTACCATAGGTGGTACCCGTACCACTGGTTGAAAAGCCCTGTTTTAGAACATGGGATAATTTCTATCAATGGCTAGAAAAATGAGTCAGAGAGAAAGGAACGTGATATGTAATTTTGAATATATATTAGTAAGAAAGACTATTGAGTGAGTAATTAATATATTGTTTATGATAATTGATTATATCTATTACTGTTAGTTAAATACATGTACCCAGACACTATGCTGTTTGCTAAATATTGAAAATGTTATTTGGGAAAACCCCAACCCCAACCCTAACCCAAATCCCAATCCTAATCCTATCCCCAACCCTATAAAAACTAATAAAATCTATACATTTGGATGCTTGGCAACCAACTCACATTTATGACGGTCACCGTCTTCCCGTGATTCTGACGAGCAAAATCAATGGGAGAAATCAGATTCACTTCACAACCAGGTTACTAATGTAACAGCTGCAGCGATTTACTTAACAACGGTGGCAAGAAAAGTTGTAAAATGGGGCAAAGATCCCTTAACCAATGTCTCACTTAACAACATAAATGTTGGGCTCAGTTGTCAGAAGCCGAGGACTACCGGTATAAAAATGTTTCATTAGTTCAGTAATAATAATATTTGTCCAAAATGGTATAGGATGTCCTGCTTCAGCAGGGGGCTGGACTAGAAGACCTCCAAGGTCCCTTTAACCCCGTTATTCTAGGTTTTAAGTTTTAAGAATCTAACAAACATCACGAGTCAAAGCATTGTCACCGTTAGCTCCTAAACTCTGTGCAATAACCAGATCCGAAAGACGAGGGGAGACATGATAGCAGTGTTCCAATATCTGAGGGGCTGCCCCAAAGAAGAGGGGGTCAACTTATTCTCCAAAGCACCTGAAGCACTGGAGGTTTTTAAGAAGAGACTGGACAGTCACTTGTCTGAGATGGTATAGTTCTCCTGCTTGAGCAGGGGGCTGGACTAGACGACCTTCAAGGTCCCTTCCAGCTCTATTCTATTCTATTCTATTCCATTCCATTCCAATTCCATTCCACTCCACTCCACTCCATCACTATTCTATTCTATTCTATTCTATTCTATTCTATTCTATTCTATTCTATTCTATTCTATTCTATTCTATTCCATTCCATTCCATTCCACTCCATTCCATCATTATTCTATTCTATTCTATTCTATTCTATTCTATTCTATTCTATTCTAATTCCATTCCATTCCATTCCACTCCATCACTATTCTATTCTATTCTATTCTATTCTATTCTATTCTATTCTATTCCATTCCATTCCATTCCATTCCATTCCATTCCATTCCATTCTACTCCATTCCATCATTATTCTATTCTATTCTATTCTATTCTATTCTATTCTATTCTATTCTATTCTATTCTATTCTAATTCCATTCCATTCCACTCCATCACTATTCTATTCTATTCTATTCTATTCTATTCTATTCTATTCTATTCTATTCTATTCCATTCCATTCCACTCCACTCCACTCCACTCCACTCCATTCCATCACTATTCTATTCTATTCTATTCTATTCTATTCTATTCTATTCTATTCCATTCCATTCCATTCCATTCCATTCTATTATTCTATTATTCTATTCTATTCTATTCTATTCTATTCTATTCTATTCTATTCTATTCTATTCTATTCTTATTCTATTCAGCAAGACAAGAAACAACGGATGGAAACTAATCAAGGAGAGAACCAACCTAGAACTAAGGAAGAATTTCCTGATAGGACAGTTTATCAGTGGGAACATCCTGCCTCTAGAAGTTTCGAGTGCTCCATCACTGGAGGTTTGTTTTTTTTGGAAGACATTGGGCAGCCTTTTATGCAGAAAAGTATAGGGTCTCCTGCTTCTGCATGGGGTTGGACTAGAAGACCTCCAAGGTCCCTTCCAACTCTGTTATTCTGTTAGTCCCTTGCATTACACTCCTGTAAGAGGTAGAGGGGGGAAAAACACAGCTTGATAATATTAAAAGAGTTACCATTTTAACAGGAGGCTACTGAGAAGGGGAAGTAAATGGCTTCTGTTCTGGAACAGCTACTTGGCTTTAGAGTTCATTGCAGGTGAAGGCTGAAGTCCGAAGGTTCATCTGAAACAAAGATGCAAAGAGACACAAAGATTGGAATGTGACTGGAGCTGAAAGTCTCCTACACATACACACACACACACACACACACACACACACACAAACAGTTCTCAAAAACACAAAAACTGGGAACATGCTCTGTTATAAGGCAGCACAATTTGTTCCTGAGAAAATAGCAAAGTGAGATGTAGGTCTCCTCAGGAACTAGCAGATTGGTAGCTTTTTCCTCTCTTTTTTCTTTTCTTATTTTACCCAATTTTTGCAGCTTCACTTAAAAAGACAGTCTGGATTGGTCTGAGCTGGGGGGGGGGGAAATGTTGAAGCTACAATATACAGCTTGTAGGTAAGAAATACCTGTACTTCAAATTTAGTAGATGGGTTGCTGCATTTTGGATCTCTGTCTGTCTGTCTGTCTGTCTGTCTGTCTGTCTATATCTATCTATCTATCTATCTATCTATCTATCTATCTATCTATCTATCTATCTATCTATCTATAATCTATCTGTCTGTCTGTCTATCTATCTATCTATCTATCTATCTATCTATCTATCTATCTATCTATCTATCTATCTATCTATCTATCTCCCATCTTTATTATTTTTACAAATAATACAATGAGGCAAACAAACATAATGCTCCTACTTATATTCCCCACAACAACCCTTTGAGGTAGATTGGGCTGACAAAAAGGGACTGGGCCAAGATCACCCAGCTGGCTTTCATATCTAAGATGCCACTGAACACCCAAAGTCACCCACCCAGCTGACTTTCATGCTTAAGCTAAGACTAGAACTCACTGTCTCCTGGTGAATGGCTGAAAGTCACCAGCTGACTTTCATGCCTAAGGCAAGACTAGAACTCATTGCCTCCTGGTCATTGGCCCAAAATTACCCAGATGGCTTTAATGCTTGAAGCAGAACTAGAATTCACCATCTTCTGGTGGTTAGCCCAAAGTCACCCAGCTGGAATAGAATAGAATAGAATAGAATAGAATAGAATAGAATATGGAATGTGGAATATAGAATAGAATAGAATAGAATACGGAATACGGAATACGGAATACGGAATAGAATAGAATAGAATAGAATAGAATATGGAATATGGAATAGAATAGAATATGGAATATGGAATATAGAATAGAATAGAATAGAATAGAATAGAATAGAATAGAATATGGAATAGAATAGAATAGAATATGGAATATGGAATAGAATAGAATAGAATATAGAATGGAATATGGAATATGGAATAGAATAGAATAGAATATAGAATGGAATATGGAATAGAATAGAATAGAATATGGAATATGGAATAGAATAGAATATAGAATGGAATATGGAATATGGAATAGAATAGAATAGAATATAGAATGGAATATGGAATATGGAATAGAATAGAATAGAATAGAATAGAATAGAATAGAATAGAATAGTAGAATGAGTTAGAAGGGACCTTCTAGGTCATCTAGTCCAACCCCCTGCCCAAGCAAGAGATCATACACCATTTCTGACAGATGGCAGCCCAGTCTCTTCTCCAGTTTTGTGGAATTAATATAGCTTTACTCTCCTTTGCTGAATTGTAAACTTCCTTGAGCGCAGGCGCCGTGCCCATTTCTGCAGAGAGAAATACGTGCATTAAAAAGGTTGATTGCCTCTCTGATAGAAGCCTAGGCAGGCTTCCCCAACCTGGCGCCCTCCTGGTCTGTTGGAGGGCACCAGGTCAGGGAAGCGCCTTTGCTCCCTAAATAAACGCGTTCATCGAACGCATGAAAAAACAAAAACAAAAAAAAGCGACTTTGGATGGTCGAAGTTAAAAAAAAAAATTTAAAAAAATATTCCTAACTTCTATTCAGTCAGCAAACTCGCCCTCGCGCCTGCGCACCGGAGAGGACGAAGCCGTCGGCTTGCCCGTCTCCGGCTGGAGTCAAGGGCGGGTCGGAGAAAGGCACGACTGAAGAGGAGGGGCGGAGCGGTTTACATCCGGGAACTTTTCCCTGCTGTGTGGTCTGTCGGGTCTGAGTTGGCGGCGTCCTCGCGCCGAGCGCTGTAAAGCGGCATTGGAACGTTCGCGGCGCCTCAGTGCTCTTCCGCCGGCGCAGGAGCTGGAGCATCTTTTGCAGGTAAGGAGTCCCTCCGGCGGCCCCCTCCCCGGTTTTATTTTTGAGGGGGGCAGGCAGAGGCTTTGCGCCCAGCCCGGCTTGCTTCATTGCGGGGGGGGGACCCTTCGGTGCACGGGTGCAAAACTGCAAAGGGAGCCTCGATTCATTGCCCAGACCTTCGCCTTGCGAGAGAAAGCGGGGTGAGTGGCCCGTTTTGGGGAGGGGGGAGGTCGAGAGAAAGGAATTGCGGTGGCTGATCGGCCCC
>NW_015389670.1:61525-63585 GCF_001527695.2 Protobothrops mucrosquamatus
CCAACAAGCGGGACTGGCCTAGGGTAATTTTTAAGAGGGGTTTTTAGAGGAGTTTTTAATTATATTTTAAATTAGACAAGTTAAATATTTCATTTTAATTAATTTTAAATTTTGTGTTGTTATTGGTGTTTTTAATTGATTGTCAGCCGCCCTGAGTCCGCAAGGAGAAGGGCGGGATATAAATTCGAACAATAAAAAAATAAATAAAATGATGATGATGATGATGATGATGATGATGATGATGATGATGATGATGATGATGATGATGATGATGATTTGGGGACTTCTGAAGCCGCATTTTTGCTCTTGCTTTCTCATTTGTCAGGCTAGTCTCTGAACAGAAAGGCTTTGAACAGCTCTGTTCCGGTAAATTTATTTTATCTTTTCCGAGATTTTGCATGTCATGGTTTACTTATTTATCTATTTATGCCAGAGCAAATGTATTTTATCTTTTTCCAAGATGATCCCTTGGAGCATGTCATTTATTTATTTATTGGTGGCATGATTGTGCCAGAATATTCCACTTCAGAATGAATTGATTTCACTTCCCTTCTCGCTCCCTTCCCTTTCCTTCCCTTCTTCCTTCTCTTCTCTCTCCCTTTCCTTTCCTTCCCTTCCCTCCTCCTTTCCTTCCCTTCCCTCTTATTTCCCTTCCCTCTTCCCTTCCCTTCCCTCTTCCTTCCCTTCTCCTCCTTCCCTTCCCTTCCCTTCTCTCCTTTCCTTTCCTTCCCTTCCCTCTTCCTTCCCTTCCCTTCTTCCTTCTCTCTCTCTTCCCTTTCCTTCTTCCTTCTCGCTCCCTTTCCTTCCCTTCTCTCCTCTCCTTTCCTTTCCTTCCCTTCCCTTCCCTCTTCCTTTCCTTCCCTTCTTCCTTCTCTTTCCCTTCCCTTCCCTTCTTCCTTCTCGCTCCCTTCCCTTCTCCTCTCCTTTCCTTCCCTTCCCTTCCCTCTTCCTTTCCTTCCCTTCCCTTCTCTCTTCCTTCCCTTCCCTTCTTCCTTCTCGCTCCCTTCCCTTCTCCTCTCCTTTCCTTCCCTTCCCTTCCCTCTTCCTTTCCTTCCCTTCCCTTCCCTCTTCCTTTCCTTCTCTCTTCCTTCCCTTCCCTTTCCTTCTTCCTTCTCTCTCCCTTCCCTTCCCTTCTCTCTTCCTTTCCTTTCCTTTCCTCTTTCCTTTCCTTCTCTCTTCCTTCCCTTCCCTTTCCTTCTTCCTTCTCGCTCCCTTTCCTTCCCTTCTCTCCTCTCCTTTCCTTCCCTTCCCTCTTCCTTCCCTTCCCTTCTTCCTTCTCTCTCCCTTCCCTTCCCTTCCCTTCCCTCTTCTTTCCCTTCCCTTCCCCCTTCCCTTCCTTCTTCCTTCCCCTTTCCTTTCCTTTTCCCCCTCTCTGTCTCTCCTTCCTTCCTCTCTCTCCTCTTTTCTCCTCTCTTCTCTTCCTGTTGTCATCCCTGTAGGGAGTTTACCTCACACCCCTTTTTCCTGCCTTATTCATAGGATGTTTTCTGCACCTATTGAGGACGGGATGTTTTCTTGGAATTAAACATTAATAAGTGGCATATGAAGTAGATGTGTAGCTCTTTTAACAGGGCCCGGTGGGTTAATTTTCAAACGTCTTCCCCACCTCTGGACTGCTCCGTAAATTTACTGTTCTTCAAAAGAAAAACTCATTAGAAAAGAGTAATGATAACGCAAACCAGGCACATTCTTCAGAGTAGAGCTGTTGTATCCTAGTGATAGGAAATCCTTGATAATAGCAATACGGGAAGTCCCCGACTTACAACGATTCGTTTAGTGACCATTCGGAGTTACAACGGCACTGAAAAAAAGGGACCCGTGGACCATTTTTCACACTTACGGCCGTTGCCATATGCCCGGGGTCACATGATCAAAATTCAGATGCTTGGCAGCCGGTTCATAAATATTTATGAACGTTGCCGTGTTCCCCGGACTCACATGATCCCTTTCTGACAAGCGAAATCAACCGTGTTGCTAACTTAACAATGGCAGTGATGGGCTTAAAAGGTCGTAAAACGGGGCAAAACTCGCTTAACAATCGCCTCGCTTAGCAGCAGAAA
>NW_015389670.1:64393-68071 GCF_001527695.2 Protobothrops mucrosquamatus
GTCACATGATCAAAATTCAGATGCTTGGCAGCCGGTTCATAAATATTTATGAACGTTGCCGTGTTCCCCGGACTCACATGATCCCTTTCTGACAAGCGAAATCAACCGTGTTGCTAACTTAACAATGGCAGTGATGGGCTTAAAAGGTCGTAAAACGGGGCAAAACTCGCTTAACAATCGCCTCGCTTAGCAGCAGAAATGTTGGGCTCAGTTGTGGCCGTAAGTTGAGGACTGCCTGCAGAATTAACCAGTGGAACAGCTTGCCACCAGAAATCGTGGGTGCTCCGTCGCTGGAGGTTTTTAAGAAGAGACTGGACAATCATCTGTCAGATGGTATAGGTTCTCTTGCTTGAGCAGGGGGCTGGACTAGAAGACCTCCAGGATCCCTTCCAGCTCCTATTCTATTCTATTCCATTCCATATTCCATTCCATTTTCCATTCCATATTCCATTCCATATTCTATTCTATATTCCATTCTATTCTATATTCTATATTCTTTTCTGTTTTCTATATTCTATTCTCTATTCTGTCATTTCTTATTCTTTATTCTCTATTTTCTATTCTATTCTATTTATTCTATTCTATTATTCTATATTCTATTTTCTATTCTGTCTGTTCTTATTTTTTATTCTTTATTCTCTATTTTCTTTTCTTTTCTATTCTATTCTATTATTCTATATTCTATTCTATTCTATTATTCTATTCTATATTCTATATTCTTTTCTGTTCTACTCCCATTCCTATTCTATTCTATTCTATTCTATTCTCTATAGGGATCTTGCCTCTCTGCCCCAAACTCATTAAAATGCTTTAGACAAGCTGCTTATTCCCAGCTATGTGTAACCAGAGACTCATCTGAGGTGATTGCAGGGATGGGCAATATTTTTATGGCTGGGCACATAACTTCATTTCCCAGCAGGGAAGAACTGTATTGATGGCACGACGCTGCCAGAATATTCTGCCTCAGCAGGGATCAATTCGAGGGGACGTTTTTTGTTTTAAAAAAATTAAGCTTATTCTAGTGCTTACACCACAGTTTTATTATGTTCCCCTCTCTAAAACTGGGGAAATCTCCTGCTGATTTTTGTCAGCAAAACAGTAGTGCGAGGGATTCATCCTTGCCCTCTAGGCGCCTGGGACAGGGGTCTTCAAACTTGGCAACTGTAAGACTTGTGGACTTCAACTCCCAGAATTCCTCAGCCAGCCCTGGCTGGCTGAGGAATTCTGGGAGTTGAAGTCCACAAGTCTTACAGTTGCCAAGTTTGACACTCCTCCACCTGGGACCATCCAGATATTTTAGCTTACTGATCTCAGAATTTCGCCATAAGCGGGAGCTGGTTGTGAAACATTGGAATTGTAGTCCTCGACTGCCCCATTTCCTTTGCTGGTTGGAAGAAGGTTGCCAAAGGGGGGCCGGGACACGGCAACCGTCATAAATGCGAGTCGGTTGCCAGGCCGTCCGAATTTTGATCACGTGACCATGGGGCCGGTGCAAGCGGTTCTAAAGTGCGAAAAAGTCATGTCACTTTTTTCAGGGCGGTTGCAGGTTTGAACGGTCACTAAACGAATTGCTGTAAGTCGAGGACTGCCTGTACGGCAGCTCCGAAGGGCCCAGATTTGGAAAGCTGCACGTCACGAACTGAGGTTCGGAGAAGGAAAAAGCTGGGACCAAATAGTTTTCATTATTTTCCTGGAAAGAACGGCGGGAGAGGGCAGTCTGCCTTGGACGGGCAGGTTTTACAACATGGAGGAATTATTTTGAAGGGAACTATTTTGAAGTACCTCAGTCCTGGCAGGACTTAATATTTTATCGTCTACTTTCCACTCTCTGCAATTGACATAAGTGGATATGGGTATCGCATAACTATTTTAGAGGGCGGTTATGTGTCCATTTCGGTTGCCTGGCAGCGCAAGGGCGAGCTAAACTGGGGGAATGCACAGGCGCCTTTCAGACAATACACTCAACCCCAACTCTGGATTTGCACAATGGGTAAATTATCCCAAGGGACCAGATTCGACCCACAGCTGAAGAAAAGAATTATCCCAGGCCTGTGAATTGCTCTGGTGAAGTGCGTTGCCTTTAGTTCTGTACATCCAAATTTAATTTTAGTTGCTGTATTGTGACAGAATCCCTTCGGCCCTAATTCTTAGATGAGGGGTGGGGAACTGTGGCCCCTTTATGACCTGGGGACTTCAACTCCCAGAATTCCTACGCCAGCCATGCCATTCTGGCATAGGAATTCTGGGAGCTGAAGTCCACAAGTGATAAAGGGGCCAGAGTTTGCCATGCTGGCTCAGGAATTCTGGGAGTTGAAGTCCATGAGTCATAAAAGGGCCTTAGTTCTCCATGCTGGCTCAGGAATTCTGGGAGTTGAAATCTACAAGTCATAAAGGGGCCATAGTTCCCCCATGCTGCCTCAGGAATTCTGGGAATTGAAGTCCACAAGTCATAAAAGGGCCTTAGTTCCCCATGCTGGCTCAGGAATTCTGGGAATTGAAGTCTGTATTCACCAGGCCGAAAACTACAAAGATGGGTGGATGCTGACCAGGGAATTCTGGGAGTTGAAGTCTATCCATCTTAAAGTTGCCAAGGTTGAGAAACACTCTAGATCAGGGGTAGTCAACCTTGGCTCTTTTATGACTCGTGGACTTCAACTCCCAGAATTCCTGAGCCAGCATGGGGAATTAAAACCCTTTTATAATAATAATAATAAAGTTGGAAGGGACCTTGGAAGTCATCTAGTCCAACCCCCTGCTCAGGAAACCCTATACCATTTCGGACAAATGGCTGTCCAGTCTCTTCTTATAAACTTCCAGTGTTGGAGCATTCACCACTTCTGGAGGCAGGTTGTTCCACTGGTTAATTGTTCTAACTGTCAGGAAGTTTCTCCTTAGTTCCAGGTTGCTTCTCTCCTTGATTAGTTTCCATCCGTTACTTCTTATCCTGCTTTCTGGTGCTTTGGAGAATAGCTTGACTCCCTCTTCTTTGGGGCAGCCCCTGAGGTACTGGAACAGCTGCTATCATGTCCCCCCTCGTCCTTCTCTTCATTAAACTAGACATCCCCAATTCCAGCAACCGTTCCTTGTATGTTTTAGCTTCCAGTCCCCTGATCATCTTTGTTGCTCTTTTCTGCACTCAATATCTTTTTTACATCGTGGTGACCAAAACTGGATGCAGGATTCCCAGTGTGGCCTTACCAAGGCATTATACAGGATGACCTGTATAACCGCTTCTTCTCTTCCGATAGCATTTGACATGTTCCTTTCTCAAATAAAATTTTGCAGTTGACTTAATTCATTAACTGACAGATGAGAAACTCCCATTGCTGGTTTGCTGTCACATTAAAGATTAACCACGACCTCTGACTTCTTGACAGAATTGAAAGTTTAGCTACAAAGCACAATCTGGGATTTGTAATGCAAAGAGTTGTTGCCCAATTTTGTTTTTAATTTCCAAGGAGAATGGGATTGCAGAGACCGGGAGATGAGCAACTAATGAATGTAATAACAACAACAACAACAATAATAATAATACGAGTAGTCCTCGACTTACGACCACAATTGAGCCCAAAATTTCTGTTGCTAAGCGAGACATTTGTTAAGTGAGCTTTGCCCCATTTTACAATCTTTCTTGCCACAGTTAATTAATAAATAATAATAATAATAATAATAATAATA
>NW_015389671.1:0-4590 GCF_001527695.2 Protobothrops mucrosquamatus
AAGAAGAAGAAGAAGAAGAAGAAGAAGAAGAAGAAGAAGAAGAAGAAGAAGAAGAAGAAGAAGAAGAAGAAGAAGAAGAAGAAGAAGAAGAAGAAGAAGAAGAAGAAGAAGAAGAAGAAGAAGAAGAAGAAGAAGAAGAAGAAGAAGAAGAAATCTCTCTTTTATAGGAGCTGACTTCTGTTTTCCCTTTTTTATTTTTTCCTCTTTTGTCTAGTTGGCTTGAGCCTCGGTCCCCCACAGACTATAAATTTAAAGTAGTTCTTGGATCAGACCAGAAAGCTCAATGATTCAGGAAAGCATCATTGTTCTTCATGTTTTAAACAATACGATTAAACATAAAATCATGCTTGAAACAAATCGCCCTCTCTTAGTATCTTTTGACACTATGGCTGTAGAAAAACAGCCATTCATAGTTGCTTTTTCATTCTGTATTTGTCATAGTCTAAATTTGATTTCGGACAATAGTTATTGACATTTATAGTGGGCACTGCCCTAAGTCAAACTGAACACATGTGGTAGATGGGTATTTAAATTTCAAGTTGCATTCAGACATTTATTGAAGCAAATGTTGTGGCCATTTTGATCCTGCAGTAATTATGGTGAAAGCATTTTATGAGCCCTGGCTATTGCATGGGATTTATTGGCAAGAATACACACACACAAACACATTTCTGGGGGTCTGTACAACCTACTCTAGCAACTGTATCCTAGATCAGTGATGGTGAACTTATGACACACATGTCAAAGGTGACATGCCACAACACTTTGAGTGACACGCCAGTATTCACCTACACCAAATAATTATTCTTGAAAGCATACCTTGTTCTTGTGTGATTTTTGGAGGCTGCAGAGGCCACGTGAGCAATGGGCTGTCCTCTCACCTGATCTCTGGACCCTCTGGAATTCACGCAAAAAGGGCAATGCTGGGCACCTGTTGCTGGGAGTGGTGGGTTTTTATACCTTCTTGGGCTTTTATGTTTGAGGTTGTTTCCTGTTCCTGTGGCATGAACTTTGACCTGAGCTTTTGAGCATGTCCTTTTGGTATTCTGATGGTGGTGGGTTAATCCTATTATATCCTAAAGGTCATGTTTTTAAGTTTGGGTGGGCGATGTAGATTTTAGGGGTCTTTGTCTTTCTAATCTCATCAGCTCCAAGCTTCCTGGCCCCAAGCTTTCTGAATAGGATTATCAAATCTGCATTTCTACAGACCTGGCCTCTGCCTAGGTTCTGTTTGTGGCTATTGAAAAAAACTGGGCCTGCTTTTCTGCCTTTAAGATCATTTGGGGAAATATAATATTCTGCCTTTTAATATTCCCAATATATTTCTTTCTCTGAGGGGGGGTGCTGTCCTCCCACAATACTTTCTACGCATCATGACATTACATTCAATAACTTAGGGTACACTTTGTATTGTGACATTATCACATATCTTTTGTCATTCCCCCTGCAGATGCTTATGACTTAGCTCATTTTTCTTCATTATTTTCTGATAAAGTGTTATTTTACATTTCCAAACAAATGTATGGGATTCAGTTTCCACATACTGTATCTGTTCCATTTTTTTTTTCTCTTTTGAGAATGTTTATGGGTCTGCTATGGTTTTCTTGGAAATAAAAAAAAAGGATGTTATACTCTTTGTCTTGTTTTGCTTTGCAGTTTGCCAAGTTCAGATTTATTTATTTATTCATTCAAATTAAAATAGATTAAAATACATACAAAAAGACCACTCTAAGAAATCCAAAAAGATTTAAAATATTATATTAAAATATTATTTATTATAATATAATAATTTAAAAAGAAAATTTAAAATATTAAAATAACATTACAGAGTATTAAAATGATATTTAATTACATTATTATTTAATCTATAATTAAAATAATTATACTAATTATAATTTAATTTAAATAATTATAATTTAATTTTTAAATTATAATTTAATTTTAAAAAATGAGGCTGCATTCTAAAAATAAAAAAAACATAGGCTCTCCGTAAATGTAATTTACTATCCATGAATGACAGCACGAGAATGACAAAAATGTATTTATAAACCAGCCTTACTGAATTGTTAACAATTAACTGAAAATTCCAAGTGCTTAGTGTATTTAAACATCCATTTTCTCATAATTATGAGCTTAAAAAGGCATCTACATTATGTGGAAAATACCATTAAGGATTCATAATTATCCTTTTGTCAACCCACATTTTGTGAATTACTTTTCACAAAAGTACAAGGCTTAAATTTCTCTTTTTAATTAGTTGCATAGCCCCTTTCAGGCTGATTTTAATTCANGTTGATATAGGTTTGGTGCATATAATCCCACAAGAAGACATTTTTTCCCATTCAGAATGATTTCCACAAATACAAATCTTCCTTCTGCATCAGTATCTATTAATTTTGGTATCAGTTCCTTCTTGATATAAAGAACTACACCCGCTTTTTTCTTTTGAGAGGAGGCCACAAAATGTACACCCAATTTAGGATTAAATAAATACCTTTGATCTATTAATGTAATATGTGTTTCTTGTAAACATATAATATCATTCTTGTGCTGCTTCAAATAGTAAAATATTTTTCTCCTTTTTTGTGGTGAATTCAATCCATTAACATTTAAGGTTATTAACTTAACCATCCTTTGGTTTTTGGAGCTTCGATGTCCCAGGATAATGTTGTAGGATCCAATCTGGGTCGGTCCCCCAGACCAGAGGTTTTGTCTTCTGCTGGAGCCCATCTTCAGGGAGCTTCTCTCTATCTAGACCCAGACAGGGATCCTGCATCATGAGTTGTGCGTGAAAGGGAATGGGCCTTGGGATCAAGATTGAAGGATTATCAGGAATTGTGGGCGAGATCCTGCAATTAAGGTAGTTCAGAGATTAACTCTAAATAGAGGGGTCATTCAGTGTGATCATCCCTTAGGTTGCAGAGGGATAAAGTGCCACATTGCATTTTATAGTGTCCATTTTTCTGATAATGTGAGCCAAGGATTTAATTTGATAAAACTTGGTGAGATGAGCCAGTGAAAAATTGTGTTTTAGAAACTGCACTCACCACTTCCCATTGGCTGAATTTGGTCAGTGAGCAGGCATCCTAAGGATTCAAGTTTTAGAGTTCACTCTGGAACTAGTAAAGTAATAGCCTCCATTTATATTTGACAATCATATCCAGAAAATGTATTGCAGCTATCATAAAAATGCTATTGGCAAACCTTTGATCCCAAATGAAGTGATTCTGGTGCTGACTGTCTTCAGTCCCCTTAGGTCCAAGGTCATCTTACAAATCAGATGAGGTTTGTTGGTGATAAAGGTGATGCCAACAAGGCAACTGGACTGTTTTGCTTCTCATCCAAGAAATGAAATGCCTTCCTCAAGGAAAAAAAAAGTCCAGTTGCCTTTTGAAAAACCACCTTTGAGACAATTATGGCCTGCATGACTGAGAATCTTCATAGACATCTGATACTAACAACTTTTATTTAATGGATTATCCTTCTTCTCTGTATCGTTCCAATTTTAGCATATGTGCTGCCGAAGCGAGCACCTAATGGATTATCCTTTGTATGTTGGGACCACTATTGAAAACCATGAAGTCATGGTTAAAGTTTGGCTGCTCAACCATGTAATTGATGACTCGGCTCGCTTCATCTGTCATGGGAGCTACATCCAGAACCTTAGCACAGAGCAGCACCACCACTTGATATTTATATTGAGGGATACACTGGGATCTATAGTGACAGATATCCCTTAGATTTTGCCCCACCAATTTATAAAGAAAAAGAAATAAGATGCACATGCTAAATCTGAATTAGACACTACATTTGATTTGGACCGAATGTTTGGAATGAAGTGGCTGCAAACATTGGGGAGCGCTACTGGTGGTTGCAACACTTCAATGTTGCATTAGTGATTCAGTGAGGACATCATTGTCTGACGGAAATGAGGGGATCAGGTGGAATAGGTGCTGCAAAAGTTAGGGGTAAATTAACTTGAGGAAATGTGAGGTGAGAGCAAGTTTAGGATATCAGCGGTAGGAACAGGAGATAAAACTTCCCTTCCTTGTGGATGACAATGTCCCATCTCAGAAATGGATAAGCCACCATTGGTATCAATGGAAATATCCTTTCTGGAGCCAGCTGCTATTACTGCAGAAGGAGATAGATAGCTTTGGAAAAAAGCTTTACTTCCATCTATGTCATCTCAGAGTGGTTTTAATCACTCAGAAGAACTATTTATTAATAAAAGCACATCTATTACTTTTTTTTCAATGATAGTTTTAGATTGACCAAATAAAATAGATTTACCAGTTATTTTCCTGATGATAAATCAGGAAGCAGCAGCAGCCTTTTTCTAATCCACAGAAAGACACAAACAAATACATAATAACTCATAATTCACGTATTCCTAATATAAAAGAGTTATTCTGCCTCTAGTCAAAAAGCCATATTGCACAGGAGCCACAATAAACTGTCTCATTACCTCCTACTTCATTTTGATATTATTGTCTTGACTTACTTACAAATGAAAGCAAAACAGCCATTTGTAAGAACAGGAATTTAAACAAGGAAAAGACCTAATACCGACAAGGTCATGAAGAGTCT
>NW_015389671.1:7049-9562 GCF_001527695.2 Protobothrops mucrosquamatus
TGCTTAGTGTATTTAAACATCCATTTTCTCATAATTATGAGCTTAAAAAGGCATCTACATTATGTGGAAAATACCATTAAGGATTCATAATTATCCTTTTGTCAACCCACATTTTGTGAATTACTTTTCACAAAAGTACAAGGCTTAAATTTCTCTTTTTAATTAGTTGCATAGCCCCTTTCAGGCTGATTTTAATTCATCCCAACAAAAAGTGCCAACACAGATAATGCTAGTTTGAAGTGCATAATATCAATAATAGTTAGAGAGCTGTATCATGTTTGTACCCAAACCTGCTTTTGCAAATTAGTCTTAGAGATTAAAAAAAAATCAGATAGTTGAGGCATTTTGCCTTTTTCTTCTGTAAATAAAGACAAAATATAAATCAAACGAATGGGTGAATGTATAAATGAATAAATGAATTTGTAACAGGAGAATGGTTGATAATTAATGAGCAGCTTGATGGCCTAGTGGTGAAGATGCTTGCCTCCCACTCAGAAGGTTGAGAGTTCAATCCTAGGCAGTGGCAGATGTTTCTTTCCTAATGTGTAAAGAAAAAATATCTGTTGCAAACTCCGTATGGCATCAGGAAGGGCATCCAGCCAGTAAACACTCAGCTCCATCCAGTCACCCTGACTCTACCCCAAATTAAGGGATAAAAGGTCTTAAAAAGGGAGTTTAATGGTTGATAATTATTGACTAGCAGAAGGGTAGTTCCCACATAATAGATTTAGGCTGCACTCCAGCACATTTACCTTTGATTTAAACACACTGGAATCTCCTTCTGAATAGACTTTCACCATTGGATGTCACAGAAGATGCTCTTCATCTTTGAGCTCTAAAATCTAGGAACTATTTATTTAGCTTTCTACTGTTTTTCTTGCACTCTTCCAGTTTCCCGTTCTTGCTAGTTCCTGAGGGGTAAACATCAGACTAGAAAATATGGATATTTTAGATAGATAGATAGATAGATAGATAGATAGATAGATAGATAGATAGATAGATAGATAGATAGATAGATAGATAGATAGATAGATAGATAGATAGATGGATGGATGGACGGACGGACGGACGGACGGACGGACGGACGGACAGATGGACGGACAGACAGAGTATATAAGTTTCACATAAGAATGTATATTAAAAGCATGAACTTGAGATCTGTGTTGCAGATCAATGACTCTGCAGATTCTAAAAATGCAAAAAACTGCAGATAATAGCAATAAATAATAACAGCAACAGGTAACGTTAATACGGTAAAGATGATTTTGAATCATCATGGTGAGTGAAAAATAAAATCAATTCATCTACTCCTGGTGACTTTATGGACTTCTCTAGGTAGTTTCCTTGGCAACCATAGTATCTAAGTGATTTTTTTGAAGACTTCTTCCAGAATAGTTTGGTTTGGGTTTGTGTTGTTTTGTTTTATTTCTCTGCCTAAGGTTCCCTAGAAGAATTCCATCCAGCCCAACCATAAATTTCAGTTAGGTCAGCCTGCTGCCGCCTGTTACTGACTTTAAACTTACCATATGCCTCTATGTTGCCAGATTTGAAATGTGCCTGAAATTAGTTGATGGCTGAATGGAAGAATGCTCATCCTTTTTCCCTTTATGATATTTAGAAAACTGGCATAAAGTATCTGAAACTTATAGAAAGTGTTTTATCACAACCTTAAAATGTTAATTAAGTACCTGTCACTGTAATGAATAAACATGCACTTTTAAAGAGATGCAGCATAAAATAGAATAAGCTATCTTTATGTCCTTTTACTGTAAAAAGTTGCATTTTCATTTTCAAGGGGTGTGTGTACGTAGGTGTGTCGATGTGTGTGTGTGCGCTTGCCTGTATATATTTCTAAATAAATAAATAAAAATATACACACATATACATAATGCTCAAGTTTATACTTTTTCCCCAGATTCCCCACCAGAATAAGCATGTCCTACACTGCAAACTTTTAAAACATTATGATCATCTCAAAGTGAACACGTTTTTTTCTTTTTCCTCTCCTAGGCAGTAACTAGGCTACAGTTGCGCAATATAGGAGCTTTATTTATTAAGCTGTTGTAGATGATTAGCCCAATTTATTTCTTTTATCACTTATAAGCGTATCAGGACACCAGCAAGGCTATTCATCAGTTCTACCCAGCGTGCATCAAGATAGCAATTTTGTGCATGATGCTCAGCTTTGGTTTATGTGGACTATATTTATTGATATGCACTGTATTAGAAATTAAAACTGAGAAATGTTAAATTGTTTATTTATGAATTTATGACTTCATGGATTCCTCGCCCCAAGTGCCTCCAGACACATTTGAAACTACTCGATTAAAGGGAAAAGATGGAACTCTATTTACTTCCATTTTTAATGGCCAATCTGGAATTTTACAGCCTGGACGTGGTACCCCAACTCTAATGTTATTTATTCAATTAACTGATTTATCGATTCCTCTGTTCTTTCAATTACTTTCCTTTTTAATAACATCATAATGAATTTAGGCAGTACGGAGATCAGT
>NW_015389671.1:11166-25784 GCF_001527695.2 Protobothrops mucrosquamatus
AAACTACTCGATTAAAGGGAAAAGATGGAACTCTATTTACTTCCATTTTTAATGGCCAATCTGGAATTTTACAGCCTGGACGTGGTACCCCAACTCTAATGTTATTTATTCAATTAACTGATTTATCGATTCCTCTGTTCTTTCAATTACTTTCCTTTTTAATAACATCATAATGAATTTAGGCAGTACGGAGATCAGTAGGACCTTTCAATGAACATACATAGGATTGCACGGTTACAGTTATTTTCCTTATAATATTATCAGCCTGCAATTCCAAGCCAACCTTTTCTAAGCTAAGCAGTTTCGGACAAGCTAGTAATTGGATAAGGGATGCTAGTAATTTGATAAGGGGCACTAGGAAACCCCACAGATTGAGAAGTTAAAAGTATCCCAGAAGAAAACAATGGCAAACCTCTTCTGCACTGCTGCTAAGAAACCTATGTGGAGGTTTCTTTGAAGTCATCAAAATCAAACTCAACTTGAGAGCTTCTTTACCTTTTGCTGTGTTTTGATCTAATATGCGATCCTTTGGGTTCAATTTATTTTCTTCAGCCCTTGTAATAGCCATTATGTATCAGTGAACTGCTTCGTTCATTTCAGTTAGGATTTTCAGCTTTTGATTTATGGGAGATGTATTGTAAATAATGGCGGCTTCAGAGAAGGAATGGTGGAACAGAAATAATGGGTACTATTACTGGTTAACATGACTGTAGTTTTATCCAGAAAAATAATATGTTACCCGAAGGATGTTTAGAGCATTAAAAAATAATTCCAAATGAATGGATGTCTTCTTTTGAGGGTGCCAAATTATTGTTGGCATTGTTTACTTGTTGAAATGCCATGTACTGTAGATCTATAAAATTATTTTATTGATTGATTATGTACCATCAACTTAATGTCAATTCTTATCAATCACATAATGACACATTTTCCGGGATGATCTGCACCCTATCTGGCTCTTCAAGCCTTCCTACAATGCACCCATCACCACTGTAATCATGTCCACCCACATTACTATTGCTTGTCATATTCTCTTTCCTTCCATCTTTCCCAGCATTTTCATTTTTTCAAGGGAGAAATGTGTCATGTCTTTATATAATGGATCTAAAATATGACAATTTGACTTTGGTCATTTGTGCCTCAAGTGAGAACTCTTGATTGTTTAGTTCTATGATTTCTGTAAATATTCCATTAATTCATATCATCTGCCAACTTGGTAAATGACCAAATGCTGATAGAACTTCATCTTCTAGTACTAGTAATTCTTCTAAATAGGGAGTCTCTTATAGGATAGTTTGGATGTTGAGATCCCTACTATACAAAATGTCAGTATTTTCCTCCAAAAGCAGTACTATAAATGACAGATTAAGAATAGAAGTCAAAATAGGCAAGTAAATGATAAAAAAATAACTATCCAATCTAGGCAAGTTCACATCATCAAGGCCAGATGGATTATATCCCACAGTTCTGAAGGAGTGGCAGATGTGATCTCAGAACCACTGAACTATATATTTCAAAGATCCTGGAGCACTGGGGAACTACCAGAAGACTGGAAAAGGGTGGATGTGGTTCCTATCTTCAAAAAAGGGGAAAAAATGGAACCAGTAAACTACAAACCTATCAGACTGACATCAATACCCAGGAAGACCCTGGAAAAGATAATCAAGCAACTGATCTGTGAACACCTAGAAAGAAGCAAAGATATTACTAGAAGCCAACATGGGTTTGTCAAGAATAGATCATGCCAGACAAACCTTACTGCATTCTTCAATAAAGTGACTAAATTAATGGACCAATGTAATGCTGTGGACATAGTATACTTGGACTTCAGTAAAGCATTTGACAAAGTAGACCACAACCTACTTCTTGGTAAGATAGAAAAAAGTGGGATAGACAGCATCACCACCAGATGGATTTATAACTGGCTGACTGTACTCAATATGTAGTTCTCAATGGAACTATATCTACTTAGAGGGAAGTATGCAATGGAGTAGCCCAAGGTTGTACCTTAGGTCCAGCATTCTTCAACATCTTCATAAATGATTTAGATAAGGTAATAGAAGGGAACTCATCAACTTTGCAGATGACACCAACCTTTGGGGAATAGCCAACGATTTAAAAGATAAGCTCAAGGAGAGGATCTTTACTGACTTGAATACTGGGATGTATCCAACAAAATGCAGTTCAGTGGTGAGAAAAGTAATGTTTTACACTTAGGCAAGAAAATGTAATGCACAGATATAGAATAGATGGTACATGGCTCAACAGCAATAACTATGAGAGGGATCTAGGTGTCCTAGTGGAAAATCTCTTAAGTGTGAGCCAACATAGTGCTGCAGCTGCCAAAAAAGGGCAATGCAGTCCTAGGCTGCATCAACAGAGGGATGTATGAAGGTCATGTGAAATGTTAGTATTGCTTTGTATTGCTTTGATAAGACCATACTTAGAATACTTCATCCAGTCTTGGTCATCATGGTACAAAAAAAATGTTGAGACTCTAGAAAGATTCAGAGAACAGCAACAAAGATGATTAGGGGGCCATAGGCTAAAACATATGATGAACAGTTGCAGGAACTGGGTAGGCCTAGGCTAACAAGAGAAAGACTAGGGGTGACATAATAGTAGTCTTCCAATATTTGAGGAGCTATCATACAGAAGAGGAGGGTCAACCTATTCTCCAAAGCACCTGAAAGCAGGACAAGAACTAATAGATGGAAACTTAAGAAGGAGTGATCCAACCTAGAACTAAGGAGAAATTTCCTGACAATGAGAACAAATAATTAGTTGAATGTTTGCCTCCAGAAGTTGTAGGTGCTCCAATACTGGATATTTTTAAGAAGAGATTGGATAGCCATTTGTCCAGAATGGTATAGGGCATACTGACTAAACAGGGTGTTGGACTAAAAGACTTCCAATATCCCTTCCAACTCTGTTATTCTGTATTCTACACTGTATTTCAACCCTATAAGATAGATCAGACTAAAAAAAAAACCAGTATAATATAAGGTCAGATCTACTTTTATTTAACATTCATAGTAACAGAATTTTGCAAGTCTGAATGTGCTTTCTTCCTCATTTTACCTTTGCGTGAACTAGGAAGGAACCAATCTGAGATGTTTTCTCAAATTAGTTTCTGGAACAAGTTCAAGCTTCACTTATCTGACCTTTATCTTAGTAGCAGTTCTTTCTCCTATCCTCAAGATCATTCCCTGTTCTTTTTACAGTTTGATATTCTTTGATTCAGTTACTGTCTGTAAATTGGCATCCTTTAATATGGTATATCAGTTTGAGGTGGATCCATTTTCTGAGTTTGGAGATTTTTTTGGAAGGCTTTTACTTTGTGTTTTTTGCCCTTAGAAATGTCATTGTAATACTACTTCTAGTTTTTTCTAACAGCTCCCTGACATTTTTTTTTTATGAAGTTCCTTCCTGAGATCTTTCCTTTCCCTGCTTGGCAATTTCCACTATTTATCCTGATATCCATTTTTGTTTTCTTCGATTTCTCGATCTTTCAGGATCTGTTTTTACCTTTATCTCCAACATGTCTGATTTCATTCCATAATTCCTCTGGTTCTCTATTAATCAGCTTTAGATCTTTAATGAAATTTCTGATATACTCCTTGAAAACGATGGGCATATGCTCAAGATCATAACATGAAAATTGGGTTGATTTTTCTGCTTTGATTTGTAACACATACACAAACAGTTTTGTGATCTGTTCTATAATCAGCCCCATCCACATCTCTGCTGTTACAACTGAGCTATTCTACCTTCTTGTACCAATAATATAACCAACTTGGTTTCTGTATGCTCCATCTGATGTTGTCCATGTATTTTATGCATTATTTTGGATGTTTGAAGATTGTGTTAGCAATGAAGAAAAAAAACCTGGAAGAATTGTTCTCCTGCTTCATTTCTGATTCAAACAATCAGTGTGAATAATGCCTTTGCTATTGTCTAAGTGATCATCTGTTTCCAGCATTCCCCTATATAGCTGCTGCTTGATGCAGATTTTTTTGACCTGTTTATTTAGATTGTGCTATGAGATTTCTGAATACACTATGGTTTAAATGTTCCCGATGTATGGAATTGGGTGACGCAGAAAGTAAAAGAAGTAGAATAATTGTTGCAAAGTTATTCCTAATCCTTCATTTCAAACTATTTTAGCCCTTCTGTTCCAACATAACATTTTTAGATGCAGCAGACATAACATTTAAGAGTAAAACTAGGAATTGATGTGGACACATCACTTGAATTGCTGCTGGTTGTTCCCGTGAAAAAGAGCTATCTCCAGATCATTTGGAAGAGAATTCATAAAGGAAAATACACAAGACAGCAATAATGGCTTGCTGCATTGTGAACAGTGCAATTTAAAAATGTGAACGTATACAACACTAAAACGGGATGTCTGGAAATTACTTCTAAAAGTTAGGTGTCACGAATATTACTTTCGTTATCTCCTCTCTTACTTACCTTAGTAGTTCGTTTGTTCTTCCAAACTATGTACTTGTGAGGGAAAATCTTTGACGATCGTTTATTGGTCAGTTATTCACCTTACAGTCGGGGCTCCTCATTTCATAACTATCACTGTTTACTTACTATGCCTCAGATTGGGATTCTGAAGCTTCTCAACCTGTGTTTTCCGGCACTCTTGCTCTTCAAGTAAATAAACAGAGCCTCTGCTGACCTGAAGATCAGCACAAGGATAGCATTGGATCCAAAGGTTAAAAAAAGCAAACAGGCAGGTAGAGCAGCCCATTGTGAGGGAGGGGGAAACCGGTCTAAGTCCCCTTTATCTGGATTGACTCCTGCAGTAAATACGCCTGGTAGTACATTCATATACTTACAGCCCAAAATAGGAAACGTATCATTAAAAACAGAACACAGCTTTGCCAATTTGAATTGGATTGCATCCATGCCAGCCCGTCCCTTGAACTGGCAACAGGCAGTTTCAAATGCATTCTTTCCCCCTTTTTTGAGCTTTCTTTATTAAGACGTTTATGTAAAACTGTTGCACTGCAGTAGACCACTATAAAACAGTTACATCGGCAGACTGCATTTAAGTCTATGCCACAGGAAGTATAAAGATTGCTCTCATTTTTGACCCCCTCTCAGGTTTTTTTTAAAAAGACATAAGATATTTATTAGCAAATTGCAAAGCAAATTCTTGTAGGGGAACTAAGATTACCCTACAGGCTTAACCTTTTACAATTAATTAACATACTATTATCTAGGCAATAACCCCCTTCTCTCTTCTTCCGTTTCATGGACCTGCCTGCCTGATTTAATATACAGTACATTTTTCATTCTTCATTACTGATGCTCAGTTTAAATAAATTCCCGAGAAGAGAGGTCCATAAACAATGAGATTTGCATAGTTCAGCTCTGAGGAACAGAGGCCTACTTGTACCCATCTTCCTTAGCGTGAGAGATAACAGTGTAGCTGAGGTGTGGAAACTGACAGTTCTACATTATCCTGGGTTTTCAAGCCCAGGTTTCTCTTGACCAGTCATCTTTCTTAAGGTTAAGTAGCAATTTTCTTAATCAGGAATTAATTACTCAATAAAAGGTTCCAGCTGAAACGGTAGCCTCTAAAGATGCTGCAGAAAACTAGATAGACTATTTCAGTGATTAGGATCCATAAAGTGTTGAAACCTTCTTACTTTCAATATAATCTTGGCTGGAAATAGAATTTCATGAGAGCTGATGCTTTTCGTGCCACCTGCCATGTAGACCAGGCTAACAGGCATGTTTTTTTCTCTTTGGTAACTGCCGCATTATCTTTTGGGAGTCTTATTTTATTTTGAAACCAAGTGGTTGCTGTTTTCAACCAGACAGAGCAGGGGTGTCAAACTCGCAACGTCATGTGATGTGTCATGACGTATCGTGACTTTTTTTGCCATTGCCGGCAATGGGGTGGGCGCCGTTTCGCTATGATGCATCTGGCCCATGGGCCAGCAGTTTGACACCCCTGAGATAAAGCATACCAGCACAATCTTGCCCAGGCAAGCCAAATATCATTCATTTGAAGCACACAGTAGCAGACAAAGAGTTGACTAAACTTCTGGTTTTGCTTTTTTACTTATGATTCAATAATGTGTGTATGATAGCAATGATGGGCAGGGGAAGAGCTTGCAAATTCTTTCCAGGCTACATGAGGCATGAAAGAAAGGGTGGCAGTTGCCTCGGATAGGTTGGGGGTTAAGTACCAAAGTGCCAGTAAAATGTTTCAACAAGATAGTTCTCATGACTATTTCTGCAAATGCTACGGCCTTTGCTATTATAGCTCCTACTGGAGTTGCTATCTCAACTACTTTCCTAGTTTGTTTCTTTTCAAACTAGGTTCTCTTGCTTCTTTTTAGTTGTTTAATAATAGAGAAATAGCTGATACTTGTCTTGTGTCTTTAAGAAGAAATATTCTAGAATATGTGGGCATGCAAGAGTCACATCTAATGGAAGCCACATTCCTTGATGTGAAAGTTTTGCCCCATAATGCTGCTATCTAGCTATTAACATGTTCCCCCAAGGAGAGAAAGTGCATCTGCAGATCTTGAAGGAAATCCCTTGGTCATGACTTTATGGTACTTTAGTCACAGCTATAGCCTGGATTTATATTTGAGGAAATGCGATGTGAATGAAATGTGATGGAGTTCCAACTGATTGTTATTACTATTGTTGTTCTTCATTTCCTTTTTCTTTTTTAAAAAGTTATTAAATCTTAAGTGAGATATGATTTCCAAGTCTGCAGCGTTATATTAGATTTAGCTATTTCATTTTTAACATTGGGCCTTGTTGACTGGATTTTGGTGCTGAATCCCCATGAATTCTGACTCAGATTAAATCCTTCACATATTTATGGTATTTACTGTTACCAAAGGGAGGACTTGGATTTGGAAAACTCTACAGAAATTCATGTTCCCAAGAATTTATATTTTATGAAAATAAAGAACAGGGCAGTGTTCTTCTCAAAACTGGAATGTGGATAGGGTAAACATTGCAGTTGTTGTGGCAGGAAGAAGACAGCATCTGCTATTGTTAAAAGGAGAAGAGCAATGTGGGTAACGTGAACAAAATGAATAAATATGTTTGGCAATTCAAGACCAGCAAGTATATAATAGCATATACCTCTGCTGATAGTCCATTTCATCAACCATTTGGGCATGTCTAAGCCCTTGGATATGCCTAAAATAGTTAATGTAGCTGAAACAAATATCTATATACTACTAGAACTCTCATCGTTGACCTTTAACTGAGTGAAATGATGCACTACAAGGCAACAATTTTGGAATGAAGACATCTCAAAGGGGCTAACTATAGAATGTGTACAAAATCCAGAACCCATGATTTCCAAGAGAATGAAATTTGGGGAAGTTGTGGCTGCTTTGGTGCTGCTGCTGCAGTCACGTGATCTTCATTTTCAATGTTCCTTGACAGTTTCTCAGCCAATCTTGCAATCTCTCCCTCCCTCCCTGATCCAACAGCAAAGAAGTAACTCATCATGTAGCTGTTAAAGAAGCAACAACTTTATGGTGCATGAAAGAAGGCCTGGTTATTTTTATTGCCCCTTCTCTGGCACACAAAGATGCACATGTGTCTATAACCCATCTTTGTTGGGATACGAGGCATAAATCTAACTGTTCCAACCTCCTACATTTATTCACAACAGCCTTGAGAAGTAGATTGGGCTGAAGAGCACCAAATTAGGTGCAGTGACTGCAGATGGAGGATCTCTCTGGTAACAGTCAGATACAATAGCCACTAAACAGTCAGATACATTAGCTACTAAGCATCCTGTTTCATTTTTCAACTGTTTCCTACTCTGAAACTCAGTGTAGACTGGCTCCTCCTTTGGCCACTGGAGATCAGATAAACCAGTCCTGTCCTAGCCATCAGGAGGTCAAGTGATCCCATTTTATTTTTAAGCTGTCTCTTGAATCTTCATACAATTCAGTGGAGAGGCTGGCAGAGGTCTTCAGTAAAGTTAGGGAAGATGGAGAAGTTGCTATTGCTTTAGCATCCTCTGTTATTGCAGCAACATTGATGTCTTGTGGGAGGACACTGCATACAAGATTCAAGATAGCCCTTAGAATCAGGTTAGACATTTTCCAAATTTTTGATGTGCTGAACCCAAAAGATTCACCATCACTGCATTAGTTACTTCCCTGAAATGATACAAGATATTGTTCCATCATTGATGTCAATGAAGGAGCCAATGTTACTCATTTTCGAACAAATTCCTTGATTCCAATAAGTTTTCCGGATTATCACCACATAAATTGGAATTGAAGATAGGGTATCACATCATTTTAATGAGGAACATGAATCTTCCAAAGCAGTGGAATGCAAATGATTATGGAAGAACTCCACATGAATCTCATTGTAGCCAAGATAAACATGGTGCATTCCAAAATGGCATTGTCACGATTCCAAGAATTACGCTCAATTTATTAGAAGGTGAAAATGTCCCTCTTCAGCAGATAAATTTCCCAAAAGAGTCACACTTTGCTTTCATTATACATCAACTGCAAAGAGTATCCATACAGAATGTGCCTATTTAGCTGGATAAACCGGTATTCCAGCATTGGAAGCTGTAGACTGCTTTAAGCTGAGGGAAAAGAAGTGAAAATGTTGTCCCAAAGGTGCTTTTTAAGGAGTCAGCTGGACTTTCTTGTTTTTTCTTTGAAGACATTTCGCTTCTCATCCAAGGATTTTCTTCACCTCTGACTGGATGGTGGGTCATTTGCATTCTTTTAGAGAGTTGTTGAGGCCACTTGGAGGTTTATCTGTGTCCTCAGGTTCACCTGAGTAGTGCAAACGTGTGTGAGCCTGCATGGATGCAGGATATTTTCTGTCCTGTGTCCCTTCACTGTTGAAGACAGGCACAGGCTGTTGGGGATGAGTCTGTGTTGTCTGCATCTCAAGCTGAATTGCAAATGGTGACCCTGAGGACACAGGTAAATCTCCATATGATCCCAATGATTGTCTAAAAAGAATGCAAATGATCAGTTGTCTGCAAGGAATATAAATCCTTCCATTCCCCACCATCCAGTCAGAGCTGAAGAAGCTTCTTGGATGAGAAGCGAAATGTCTTCAAAACAAACAAACAAACAAGAAAGTCCAGTTGCCTCCTGAAAAAGTATCTTTGGGACAACCATGACCTGGATGACTGAGAATCTCCATAGACAAAAGTGAAAATGTTAGAATATTCTTAAAGGATAGCAGAACAACCAGAAATGTTGTCATCAAAAGCATGCCTGGTTAAATAAAAGCATCTATATTTGTCTTGCTATGCATCTTTCTTCTTTAATAAAATGATGTTTTCTTCTTTCATTTTAAAACCAAAACAATAGCAAGCTGCCACTGATCATTCTGTTTGTGTTTAGGTGAGAAAATATCTCTGAAAGGATGATCAATGAGACATGGGTTGTGTAGTTAGCAATGAAAAGGTGTAAATACAAAAGCAGTAGTGCAGTTTTTAGAATGTATATTGCAGGCTAATTCTGCTGACTGCCAGCAGTTGGGCAGTTCGATTCTCACCAGCTCAAGGTTGACTCAGCCTTCCATCTTTCTCAGGTCGGTAAAGACCCAGATTGTTGGGGGCAATATGCTGACTCTGTAAACCGCTTAGAGAAGGCTATAAAGTACTGTGAAGCGGTATATAAGTCTAAGTGCTATTGCTATTGCATTCCATGTAAAATGGTCAAGCAGTTCCATCAAGACTTAGGGTAAATGCTTGGGGAACTATTAAAACCTTAAGAGATCCTTTTGGTTTTATCTATTCTAGGTTTATTGTCATTTCTGAATCATCTTGGAGAACCCTCAAATTTCCTCTTAGTAGACTATTGATGTTTATATTGTATAAGCTACTTATATACTTACTTTTTATTTATTTATTTAAAGGCATTGTCCTCTGATGAATCCAGGATTTAATTTCCATTGGATGAATGTTAGGGATAGTTACTCAGGAAAGCAATAGTCATTCCCAGAGAGGCCAGGAGGGTAGCTTCCTACCCCTTTGTTACCATTTCTTTTAGTGGCTACTCTGTGATTAGTACAGGAGAATAAATATGGGCACATATTTGGTTAAACTTCAAGAGACAACAGTACGTGCATTTAATTACACCTACCATCAGTATCTTTCCCCTTAAAAAGAAAATAGAACGGCTGGAGATGAAGCTGTACACTGTATATCAGATTGAAAAAAATAGAGTTTGGAATGAAGCAGTCCACTAAACATGTGTGTTTGCTGTTATTTGGATTACATCCTGGCCCTGACCATCTGTCAGAATAGACCAGAGAGAGCATTTAGACTTTGACAATAGATGAATAACAGCTTTGCCACCTGTTCCCAAAACAGGATTGGCCAACTCATGGTTCATAAACAGCATCAAACCAACGTTGCATCTAAGTGGCTTCTTCTGGAGCCTAGATCTATCCATGCTGGCTCAGAAGCAGCCAACACTAGCCCTGAGTTTGAACTGAGCATCTTCCAGAACAGTAGGAAGTTCTCAAACAAAGCCAAGATTAGCATGGAATTTCATTATGAAATTTATTATAAAAGAGTGTGTTATCCTACCCAGATAGGAGAGCAGTCAAGAAGAACTTAATATGCTTTGTATGTGTCTGTGTGTAGATAGTATCTTTCCATATTGTGCCTATGCCACTAAAATCTAATACTTTCTGTTTTAGGTAAGTCAACATATGAGAGGGTAGCAAGGAAGAATTGATCATCAAATCAAAAGGTGCAGCCAATTCTGCTTGATGCTTAGATAGTGCTCATCATTTTGAATAGTTCATAGGTAATGAAAGGGTTTTGAAGATCTACAAAATGTGATATATAACGTGGCCTTTAAACTTTGTATCTCCATGAAAATATCTTGTGTTAATAGAAACTCTATGAATGAGCAGCTTTATTATTAGTGCCTCATTTACCAGCAATGAACTTCTGTCTTTGGATCTTTTACTAATTTTTGTTGTCCAGAATGTTCTCCAGATGCTATAGAAGAACTTTATTCAGAAAAAAAGATATACTATAGCACAATTCAGCATAGCTAACCATGCAGCTTCTGTGCATCGGGTTGTTCAAAAGTTTACAATAAAAGAGCCTATTTGATAGAAACAATTTTATGAGAAAATTTCTGGCATTATATAATCATAAATAATTAAAAGGTGATATGTAGCTTAGATGAATAATTTTATTAGATAAATTACTTATGCACAGTTTCTTAATAAAGAGTTTCCTTTGAAATAATCCAGAAATATTCCACTATTAATTTATCCAGTATTCACTAAAAATTAAATATTGACTTATTCCCCTTGGATGTGATTGATAGATGTCCGTTTGATTTTATATAAGTTTTATTAAAAGTTTTAAAGAGAACATGAAAAGTAAAAAAAAACTAATATAAAGAAAACAAAGAAAAAAGAGAGAAAAAAAGGGAAATAGAAAGAGAAAGAAGCTTCTGATTTCCTTTGTAGCAAATATAATTAAAAAGTTATGTCTTAGTCTATGATTACAAAACAATCCTCAGTTTCTGCTCTTATCTAATTATTTTCCTCATCATCAAAACCACAAGACATATGTGCATTTTTGTTTCATGAAAAAAGTCTGTAAGAGGTCTCCAAGCCTCTATAAATGTAGTTATTGCCTTTTCTCAAATCAAAGAAGTCCATTTAGCCATCTCTGCAAGTTCCATCATTTTACCAACCATTTCTTTATTGTGGATAGCATCAAACTGTTCTACTTTTGAGCATATAATAATCTCGCTGCAATTGTTGTATGTAAAAATAAAGTTCCATGGTTTTTTTTTAAAGTTGTCTGCCCTTTAATCACAAATGTTTCTGATTTCAATTGACTGATTTTAAAAAGTTCTGAATTAGTATATTTATTTGTGTCCAAAATGTTTTGGCTGTTTTTACACATACACCATGCATGATAAAATGTACCTTCATGTTGTTCACATTTTCAGCAAAGATTTGTAGTACCTTTATATATTCTAGATAGATGTCCATCATTAATGGGAAGATCTTGGACCCAGTAAATGCTTTCGACAACAGAATGATGAGAAATTCCTAGTTATGTACCTAATCTACACCACTGAACCATACAAGTTGCACATCCCTGGCATTCTAAGGAAGGGTTGACAGAAGATGAATGGCGCCCAAATCACTGTCTGAACTTTCTATTACTTCTTTGATGTTAGTGATCTGGCATCTCCTAAGATCCAAACCAAGTTCAGAACTATTAAGCATAAGTATCTTATGTGTGTTTTTTTAGTCTACAAACGACAGATGGTGCCGTCTAGTGGCCATCTGGATTTTTCCAGCCCAGAACTGGTAACTGTATTTTATTTATTCAGAAAAATTAGAATATTGTTTCTTTATTAGTGAATCCTTAAACAGCTCTGAATGGCTTAAAATCCACTAAAAGCAATAATAAAATTATAAAAGTTAGAAATATGAAACAGTGAGTAGTAAAATAACATGTTCTTAATGTTATAGTTCCAAAGAATAAAAAGGCCTAAGTCTGTGTTTGGGGCCCTCTTAAACTATAGCAACATGGAGGCTTATTTCAGTTCCAATAGCGAATTTGTTCCACAACATGGGGCTTGCTAGCAATGGTTTTATTTCCAGATAGATCAATCAGTCACTGAATCTAATCTTCCTGCTTTTTTCCCCTTTTCATGGGTGTTATATGGAAATGTTGAAGGGCTTGTTTGTTGGATTTGCGGTGGTTTGTTGTTGTTTTTTTTTAGTTCCTGGCCTGGTATTTATGGTGCCATTATTTGCAATGAACTAGAGCTATAGAGCAACAGATCTGAAATGGAGCATCACAAAGAATTATTATTGATACTGCAGTAACTTACATTTGTCTGCTCTGTCATGAGGACATGGGAATCTGATGAGAAATTATTCCAAACCAACTCAGGCTTGGTCTAGATATGGAATGTAATCCTATTTATACCCTCTCGTGGCACCCAAAATCTGTTGTAATTGCCCTTTCATTCCTCAAATGATAGAGATGGATATTTCATATTTCTGTATATTTCAGTACTAATATTCAATATTAATATTCTTCCTGGCTTGTCTTCTGTCCTTATCTGAACTTGAGAAGTTTTGTGTTCGTAATACACCTGAGGGGAACAGCTTTCCCCTCCCCAATGTTTGGTTATCATCCTCTCTGGCATCATTTCAGGAGACCCTTAAAATGAACATTTTTCTTGGGATCTTAAGGATTATAGTGCAATCCTGATTGATTGGGATGCTGCCTGACTTTGTTTTTCTATTTTATGCTTTATTTTGACATCGTTTATTTTTATGCTTCTGTATTTGATCACTGACGCCTTTGTGTATTTTGAAATTTTATGATTGTTTAATAGTTGTTTCCCCTGTAAATGCTGGGAGTCATTTTCTGATTATGGCAGCACATCAGCCTGAGAAAGAAATAAATAAATAATTGTATTGATTCAATGACAAACATACCAGTGTGCTATAACCTGGTGCCTTGTCCCCAAAGAAACAGATTACCCACCATCCAGACCTCAAAGTTGAAAAACTGAAGTCTTTTCTTATTCAGAAAGTACTATCCCTTTGTTGATTTCTGTCACAAGATATTTGATTTGATATAGAACTATATTGCCATTTATGGATACACATTCTCATGAAAAGTCAGACTTTCATTAAATGGAATGGAGTTTTTGCTGCTTAATTTACCAAAACGTAGAGTTAATTCCAACGAAATCTGTGCATATTACAGTGACTGCTTCATTTAGGAGAGAAATCTAAATTGGCAGATCAATCTGAAGCCCATATGAACAAAAGGGCAGTTTTCATAGAATTAAAGTAAACCAGAACTGTAGGGGACATAATTCAGATAATCATAGGGATAAAACATAATTAATGGGCACTATTGTAGTGTGTTGGAAAAATAGTCAGATATAAAAACTTGCCAGATTTGTGCCTACATCCCTCTCTAATGTACCTATATACAAATTTGCATGTGTTTTCTGTTATTTGACACAATTTCAAGACATGAATATATTGGAATT
Source organism: Protobothrops mucrosquamatus (assembly GCF_001527695.2). Classification (NCBI taxonomy): domain Eukaryota; kingdom Metazoa; phylum Chordata; class Lepidosauria; order Squamata; family Viperidae; genus Protobothrops; species Protobothrops mucrosquamatus. Next base: position 25,215 of record NW_015389671.1, read on the forward strand.
GCCTAACAGGAATATAAACTTCTGTTTAGTTTAATCAGTAGCTTAATCAGTTAAAGCTTGAATATTTTTCATTTGATTTCACTGAGAGAATGACAACTGTTAGGCAGATTTTGCTTGTGGCTAGAATTTGTCCTGCCATGGTTTTTATTGGGATAGTTCCTTACGTCTCTTCTCCGGTAAATACTTTTGCATTCCTAGCATCTCTCCCATCTCTATGAGTGACATAAAAAATATCCCACAGGCATTTTCTGGAAGTAATATTCATCAACTCAGTAAGATCATACTTTTGAGTTGACATCTATGGGATTCCAGGTTGGTTAGCAATCATCTTGAGACTGTGTCTAAAATGAAGGTCTCAGATTTCATTTCTTTTATATATATAGCTAACAAAGTGAGAAAGAGCCTGTGGCCTAGTGGCTAACACCTCTGCTTAACATGCAGACAGCCCAGGTTCGAATCTCAGAAGGGTATGTCTGGCTGATGAAAACCAAATAAGGTTTGAAATAGCTATCCCAGTACTCCCTTAATTCTTTGTTAGCAATTCAAATTTTGGAATATATATATATATAT
>NW_015389671.1:26050-51362 GCF_001527695.2 Protobothrops mucrosquamatus
AAGAGTAAAGAATTAAATTGGGAGACTAAGATGGACCATTTCTGGCTTTTTTGCCTTCATCAGTTAGCCATACCCTTTATGGGATTCGAACCTGGAAAGTTATACATACTAGGCAGTGATTTAGTCACTGAGCCACAGGTTCTCTTCCCCTCTTTGCCAGCAGAGTCAAGGGAGTAATTATAGGGAGTTCAGACAGATCAGTCTGATTGTGAGCACCTTGACATTTTCAACTGCCATACTGCAGTTTTACTCTTTTACAGTATCTCTTGCCTTGCCGCCCCTAGTGATGTTAACGCCCCGACTCATAGATCTTGGGCTGGGCTGGGCCCAGTAACAAGATCTATGAGTCGGGGCGTTAACATCACTTCATCTATAAAGGGGCCCTCCCACTGACTAACATACACCCTGATGACGTTGATAGATATTCAACGAAAGCTAGGTTTTTAAATATTTATTAAAACTTTTTTGGTTTTAACTCTTCCTGGTGTTCTAGTGTCGTTGTACAGCTTTTAACATATATGGATTTGGATTGAGCTGATGCAGGCAAAAGACTTCTCTCTCTCCCATATTTAGGCTGACAGGGTGTTCAAAAAGCACTCATCCTCTTCCCCTGTCTCTTGTAGCTAACAAAGCGAGAAAGAGCCTGTGGCATAAGGGACTAATGCTTCTGCTTAACATGTAGACAGCCCCAGCATCATCAGGGTTAGCAAGCCAGTCTATGGGTGTGCCTTAAGTAAGGTTGTTTGACATCTGCGCCCGGCTCCTAGAACGCGTGATTGGCCCCAACCAATTAGCCTGTGTCCTAATTGTTCCTATCACACCTGCGTGGGAAAGGAGACCAAAACGCAGGTGTGATAGGAACAATTAGGACACAGTCTAATTGGTTGGGGCCAATCACGCGTTCTAGGAGCCGGGCGCAGATGTCAAACAACCTTACTTAAGGCACACCCATAGACTGGCTTGCTAACCCTGATGATGCTGGGAGCTCCCAGCGAAACCTTGGTTTTAAATTAAAGTTTTAAACTTTTTTACTCTCCTGGTGATCGTGAGTTTTTATCTATTTTATACTATGGATTTACCCAGGAGTCACATCTTCAAGGATATTATTGAGCATATATATATATATATATATATATATATATATATATATATATATATATATATATATATATATATATATATATATATATATTCTTTATCCCAATTTTTCATACCAGCAACTCTATTACTTTTAATTTACTAAAATTTTAATAGGAGTCATTTCAATAGAAGATGCACGGGAAATAAATTTAATAAATAAAATAAAATAAAAACCATATCCTTCCATTCTGATTTCATGGCTCTAGATTAGTGATTCTTAAAAAGTGATCTGCAGAGTTCCATCAAATCATTGGCCAAAGTTCACTCAGTGCTTCAGTCCTCTGGCCTTAATAGCAATAGCACTTAGATTTAAATACCGCTTCTTAGTGCTTTACAGCCCTCTCTAAGCAGTTTACAGAGTCAGCACATTGCCCCCAACAATCTGAGTCCTCATTTTACTGACCTCGGAAGGATGGAAGGCTGAGTCAACCTTGAGCCCGTGAGAATCGAACTGTTGATCTGCTGGCAGCCAGCAGTCAGCAGAAGTAGCCTGCAGTACTGCATTCTAACCACTGCACCACCACAATTCTGGTTCAGTCACTGTTCACTTATTATCCCAGTTCCACTTCTCTATGTGTTTCCTGTAGAGGGTTGGAAAAGAACAGATAGTGTACAATTTATATCTAAAAATAAGTTTTTTCTGGGCAAGAGATTCACTTGCTTCTGGCCTCTTACTACTCACAGTTATCTATTGCAGAATAATCTTGCCTAAAAAAGTTTGTGCTAAGAGCGATTGTTTTTATAGTATCAGTTACACAAAGAATGGTATTTTTTGTTGTTGTTAGTTTCAAAGTCGTGTCCAACCCAGCGCGACCCCATGGACAATGTTCCTCCAGGCCTTCCTGTCCTCTACCATCTTCTGGAGTCCATTTAAGCTCACGCCTACTGCTTCAGTGACTCCATCCAGCCACCTCATTCTCTGTCGTCCCCTTCTTCTATTACCCTCAATCTTTCCCAGCATTAGCCAATTTATTTGAGAGACCACCGATCTGCCATGGTTTCTGTCTGGCCAGTATGTGCCGGCAAAATTAGTGCACTCAGGGTCACTTTAATTAAACAGTGTCATCAATTGAGACTCATGAAGTATGCCTTCTTGGTTGTGGTGCTTATCCTTCAGAATAAGATCCCACTAAAATCCATATGGCTCCTACCCTGTTAGTGTTCCATGAAGCCTTGAAGATTTGATTGTTCTCTCAATACTTGAGTTGATAGGGATGGGGCCTCTTCTTGGGTGTATTTTGTTTCTGTCGGTATATTGTGTCTAGATCCTATCTTGTTTTGCTTTGTATTGCTTTCTATGGTACAATATTATGAACTGCCCAGGATCAGTTGGAACAAATTTCTGCCTGAATCAGTGGTGGGATTCAGCCAGTTCGCACCAATTCGGCAGAACCAGTAGTTACTTTTTTGTTGCCCAGGCCCAGAATGGACTTCCAGAAGCGGCATCCACACAGAGAACCGGTTGTTCACATATTTTGAATCCCATCACTGGCCTGAATGAATTAACTATCTAACTAAGAATTCAAGTGATAAATTTAGGGGGTATCTGTATGTGCACAGAGTTTAGATTTTAAAGTCCTCTAAAAATGATGGGGATTGGAAGTCAGACACAAATGCCACCATAATCATTATCTTACTTTTCAAAATAGTGATCTCCCATAATCTTAGGGATAAAAACAGGGGGAAAGAGGTGTTGGCTTAATTGTGTGAGTCCTATATTTCCCAAAGAGGCCAGAATTATAAAAACTTTGAGAAATACTGCTCTGGTTGACTTAACAAAATGTTCAGCAGGGACCGCAAACATGGTTACATGGTTAGGCCTAATGAAAGTAATTCATTACTATGGCTGTTAAAAAATAAGTTGAATAGCATATAGAGGCAGAAGTACAGGAACGAAAACAAATTCAGAGAACACAAGTGACTTCTGGAACCCAGTTTTGAATAGATAGCTTCAAAGTTTTAATCACATCATAGGACTGTGCTGTTTATAAACACATAGAATGAATTGGGAAGAACTGTCCCTTTTTGCCCTTAATAAGTACTAGATAAAATTGTAGTAAGATTGTTTTCCTTTCCTTGTCTCCGAGGAATCAAATAATTAGAACAGAATGTTATCACAGAATCAATGACCTTGACTTTGAAAATGAATCTCAAAGGTCTTGTTTTGCACTTTTGTATAAACTGCAAGCTTTTGTCCATATATTGCCTGGAATTACTTTCAACATTATCAGGTTTATCAACATAAACTGTAATTATATGTACTGCTGGCTATGTGGTTGTGTCTGTATTTATATTAATAGGCTACTTCTCCTTTTTTAGCTGGTTGAGAAGTGGACCACATTATGGTGACTCTGAATGTAATAACTGATTTTATTTTATTTATATCCCCCTGTATTATTTTTATAAACAGCTCAAGGCAGCAAACATGTTTTAATAACTCTTTCCTTCTCCTGTTTTCCTCACAATAACAACCATGTGGGGAGAGTTGTGCTGAGTGAGAATAACAGGCCCAAGGTCACCCAACCAACTTTCATGACTTAACAATTGTGGTGTGAGGATGTTGACAGCCATAGAGTGTATAAGGCCACATCACTTATAATGGGTGGGGGCTGCATCATTTTCTTTTCTTTAATGAAAATTTGCCTGCTACACAATCCTTCCAGATTAAACTTCAAAATTACTCTTCTGTTCTTCTCCCATTGCTAGAAGCCTTCTGAAGAGATGAAGATGCTGAGTCTACACTAAATGAGTATAGTTCAGGGGTAGGCAACCTTGGCTCTTTTATGACTTGTGGACTTCAACTCCCAGAATTCCTGAGCCAGCCATGCTGAAGGGGAAAGGGAGAGGTTTCCAAGCTGAGCCATGCTGGTTCAGGAATTCTGGGAGTTGAAGTCCATGAGTCATAAAAGAGCTAAGGTTGCCTACCCCTGGTATAGTTGCTTTTGTTTTCGGTAGTGAACTCAAACTCTTTTAAAATTACATAAAAAACAGCCATGGTTGTACATAAACCATGATGAGGAGCACAGAATCCATGCAAAATATTCACTGGATGCTTTCTTTTATTAGAACAAACCAACGTATTACTATTTATTTAGTATTATTTATTAAACAAATGTATGTGGCTTCCCAACTCACACATAGTTGACTCCAGGTGGCTTACAACATTAAAAATCACAACGTAAAAACCTGTAAAAAGCCTCCAAAGCCTCCCCCCCATAGCAGCAGCAACACAATCGAATTAACCACTTAATCAGCTCCAACTCCATTTGGGTCCCCAGGTCTGCTGATAAAACCACATTTTTAGGGCCTTTTGAAAAAGCAATAGGGTGGAGGCCAACTATACCTCAGGAAGAATGATAGGCCCTTTTATAGGCTCTTTTCCATGGTCCTATAAAAGTATATCCCCAATCAATGGGAGGCGTAAAATACCCTGCCTTCCCTTCCTAGTGGGTTGGGTGGATGTAATAGATGAGAGGCAGACCTTCAAATAGCACCTTAAATTTTACCTGGAAGCAGATTGGTCAGCCAGTGCAGCTCCCACAAAGGAAATGATGTGCACATGTCTCAGCTTGTACAAAATTGTTTGGGCTGCTGCATTCTGAACCAACCAAACATTCTGGATACTCTTCAAGGGCAGCCCCATGCAGAGCGCATTACATTAGTCCAGATGAGGGCTAATGGGTGACTATGAGAAAGGCAAGTTAGTCCTGAAGTGGGCATAACTGATGCACAACTTATAGTTGCGCAAAGGCCCTCCTGGTTGTGACTGACACATGCTCCTCAAGTAGGAGTTGCAAATCCAGGAGAACTCCCAGATTATGCACCAGATTGGTCTGGTGCATAATCTTTGGTTGACCAAAGATGGTAATTTGATCTTCTCAACAGTAAACTGTCTTGAGTTGACTATGAGAAGAGTGGGAAACTATAGTGAATGACATATAGGTGGCCCAAGCTAAGGGGAAAATTATTTCTCTTATATCTGATTTTAACTTCGACAGAGGCCACCTATTGAGTTGGAAAATTTAGATTGGAAGGAGATGAGTGGATGGGGGAAATACTCTTATTTGGTTCTACCAATTAAGTACTTTTTGTTTAGGACCTATGTTTTTCAGTGGTATAAAGGAGCATTGCTGCCGTGAAATATTAAGATACCAAGTGCCCTATTACATCCAGGGTACATATAGTTTAATACTGCAGAGCAGTGAATGACCCTTTATACAACAGAGAAACATAGGTCCTGAGAAATATCTAGAAAATTTCCTGGAAAGAGAGAAAAGCGTGTAAGCATTAATTAACAATTTTATATACCAAACCTTTCCAAATTGCTATCTCTTGGTAAATATGCAACAGAATTAGGTAATAAAAGCTTCATTAATCATTGTTCAGAAGTATAATTAAACCTGAATTCTACATTCTTCATGCAGGAAAATCTCCACCTAGCTAGAGAAGGAAAATGTTGTTTTTATGTAGATAGATAAATATTCACTGTGAGGCCCAATTTGGTGAAGTGGTTAAGGCAGGGGTCTTCAAACTTGGCCCTTTTATGACTTGTGGACTTCAACTCCCAGAATTCCTCAGCCAGTGTGCCTGGCTGAGGAATTCTGGGAGTTGGTCCACAAGTTTGAAGACCCCTGGGTTAAGGCATGAGGCCAGAAACCAGGAGACCAAGGGTTAGCAGTTGGCTAACTTTGAGCCAATCACTTTCTCTCAATGTTATAAAGGAGGCAATGGCAAGACCACTTCTGAGATACCTTGCCAAGCAAACTGCAGGGTCTTGTCCAGGCAATCTCTGAGAATCAGGCACAGTTGAGCGGCAGGAAAAAAAAGTTTAGTATAAAGGGGATTCTATTCAACATTTACAGTTTGTGAAAAATACTTATTTCTGAAGTTGTCCATGCTTTGCCCGTGGATATAATTAGTTTCATATGAGTCCTATTGATCTGTAAAAGGAGTGAACAAATAACACTCAGGTTTGACGCTCATTTACTTTATCAATATATGGAAATAAATTTTAACAAACTAAGGTCTTCCACTATTTTCTCCAGATCAGCAAGTCACATAACAAGGAAATAACTATACATTCAGAACCCATGTCAAGGGGTCTTCAGAATGGAAAAATGATAATTCTGCATTTTTAAAATTGCAAGTTTCTTAATGACTGATTAGAAAATGTAAGAATGTAACATGCTGCCATAGAAGGCAGTAACTTAGTTGTAGCCAATAAAACACATGCATTATGTTATACTTGTCTTTGAGTCTATAAATATTGTAAGTTTCTAAACCATGGGTGCCCAACCCCCATGGCCATGGCCCACTACTGGTCCGTGGCCTATTCACAATCTTGCCAAGGGCTGGCGTGCATGCACATGCATGCAGCTCGACTCCTGTGAGAGGCTGTCCGATGCATGCAGCTCAACTTGTGCAAGTGGTGGGCTGGTGTGCATGCCCATACATGCACAGCTCGACTTGCAGTCAAGTTGCGTGTGCATGCACATGTGCACCAGCCCGCAGCTTGTGTGAGTTGAGCTGTGTGTGTGCACATGTGTGCCGCCTGTGGCTCATGTTTGTCAAGGTACATGCATACATTGATCTAAATACTTTAGATTAATAAAAAATACAGTGCAGAACTAGTATTTCTTAGAAAAATCTGACCATACAATTTTAGCTATATTAATATAATTTTAGGTTCCCATTGAATTAATTTTCCTTTTTCCTAGTTGAGTGGATTAGATAGTAGGTTTAGCTAATGCTGTATAGACTAGCTGTACTTAAATATAAATATATAAGAGGGAAAGAAATGTGTTTGGTTTTCAGTTTAATTGGGAATATATATTATCGAATCAATATATATGAATTAAAATAGTATTATACATTGGTCTTCACATTTATTGAATTTTATGGCTTACAATTTAAAAGTATACATGAAATGCCCATCGTAAGGGAAAATATTCATGAACAAGTTTTGGTAAAAAATAGTGGACTGAACATTTTTGTCATGGTTCATTTTCTAGTATCTCCATAGTTAACTGGTGTTACAAAACCCTTCACTGAAGTTAGATCTATTCAAAGGGTCTACCTTTGAGCCGAGGTGGCGCAGTGGTTAGAATGCAGTACTGCAGCTACTTCTGTTGATTGCAGGCTGCCAGCAGTTCGGCAGTTCGAGTCTCACCAGGCTCAAGGTTGACTCAGCCTTCCATCCTTCTGAGGTCGGTAAAATGAGGACTCAGATTGTTGGGGACAATAGGCTGACTCTGTAAACTGCTTAGAGAGGGCTGTATTGCTGCTTTATATAAGCCTATTGCTATTGCTACCTTAAGCATCTTGGATTTCAGAGGCCAGTTGAGCAGTTTCCAGTCAACCTGAAGGACAGTTATGTTGAGGAACTCATTCATATCTAGAACGTGATGGTGGGCAGGATTGCCTCTGATGGCCGCTCCCGGTGCACCAATCCTGGGGAGCACCTTGGTTATGGAGAACCTGAAGAACTTTGAGAGATAAAGACTCAGAAAAGATCCCTAGACTGATACTGGTAAAAGGAACAAATTCAACTGAATGCAAATACATGCCACGTTTGGCAATCAGAAGTGGAATTATTCCCCCTCAGTTGAATCTGCAAAATTATCCCTTTTTAAGATGACTCAGACGTATTAGGGAAAGATGGGCCAGAAAGTATATTGGTGGTCTACTGTGACATGTTATCAAAGCATTTTAAAGATTAAAAATCGCTTAAACTCTCTTACACAGTTAAAAGCAGCTGGACAAAGTCTGAAGAAATATTAGGATAAAAGTTTTGATGTAATCTGGAAAGAATTTATTGATACACGCTTTCGCTACCAGTGACAATCCAGTAATGGTGAACTTCTGGGTTAATAGGCTGAGTTCTAATTATCCGGTATCCTAATGTTTCACCAGCAACTCTGACTAGCATCTTCAAGTGATTTGGTCACAGCAGTGCACATATCTCGGTTGCTCAAAGGCTGGCGAAACACCAGGATATCTGATAATTAAGCCATGACCTATTTGCCCAGAGGTTTATCATAACTGGATTAATCTGGAAAGAATTTGAGTTTGCTACTTCTGAGAAAATTAAAGTGTCCTTGATGAGATGAACTCTACCATCTGTGGACCAGATCTTTGTCTTGTTTTATATAAGCCAGGGAAGGGATGGTGAATTGAAGATGGCCATTGTAAATAGCTCAATAGGGGTGAGGGTTATGCCAAGGACCCTAGAGCAAGGGTCTTCAAATTTGGCCCTTTTATGACTTGTGGACTTCAACTCCCAGAATTCCTAAGCCAGCGTGCCTGGCTGAGGAATTCTGGGAGTTGAAGTCCACAAGTCATAAAAAGGCCAAGTTTGAAGACCCCTGCCCTAGAGGGAGCCAACTGTGCTGAACAATACTGAGAGAAGGTGATTACCTAAAATCACTTCTTAGCTGAGGGTGAACTTAATTTGATCTCCCATGTTATATAACCTTTACCCTCTACCACACAGGCTCTCCATATGTATGGAAAACCCTTACATGTTAGATCAGAATTATAAATTATATTAATTGAAATCCATTATAATTTGTATCTTCGTAAGCCAATCCTCTCAGAGAGTGTAATTTCTAAGGTTCCATTTGAGATGAAATAAAATTCATGAAAATATAATAAAAGAATTACATAATATATTTTTAAAAAACATTAAATGAAGTGCTGATGGCTGTCAGTATATTTTCATTTAAAAATACCATTCAGTGCTTGACTATGAAAGAACTTGTCCTCAAAATATTGTGTTTATGGGTGGATTAGATGATCAGTGATCCTTTAATACCCTTAGGACAGGGAGACTCACTGAATTATCTAGCTAGCCTCTAAACACAATATTTTTCAGGCACTGGTTAGTTTAAATGTTCCCTTTTTTGTTATAGAATAATGATAATTTTTCAAAAATGGGGAAATCATTATTATACCCTCCCTTAATTTTTCCTTCTCTATCAAAACATATTAGCCTCTTTCATCCTCCATGGATTTGTTTTATAGTTTTTCACCAATCCAGAGTACTCTGTTTTGTTGTTTTTTACTAGAAAAGTGCCCAGATCTGGACTTATCCAAATGCAACCTTTGGATAAAGAAAAAAAAAAAAGACGAAGAACATTTTGATCTATACACTAAAACTGCATTAGTTCTTTTAGCAGGGTGTCATAGTGTTGACTTATTTTTTAGTGAGCAATGCATTAAGATCGCTGACAAGGAAAGTCCCCAAGTCAAAATTTCTTAAATGTTCTATTTGTGTTTGTAATACGTTGTACTTTATTACATTTATCTTCGCTTGTTGTGCTGATTCCAATCTTTCATTGTGGCATCTATTGAATTGACTTCCATTTTTAGCTCATATCACTGGGAGATATGAAACAGCATCGACATTAGGGTTTTGCATGCTGCTCAAGATCTTCCTGCAGGTTGATACAGAGCCATTAATGACCACCAGCTGAGCATATATTGATTAACTAGCTGAATGATCATGACAGCACGATCTGTCAGTCCCTGAGTTGACCAACGTGGGCATTATAAGATTGGTCTAGCATAATTTATTCCTAAAAAAATACTGTGCTTATCTTATTAATCAGAACATCCCTTCTGAGATGTTCACATATCAATTGCTTAATCATTGTTTTCTAGTTTTTTTCCCTAGGGTGGCTGATTGGTCTGGTATTTTGTTTGGGGTTTTTTTGTGGGGGGGGGAGGTGAGAGCTCTATGCTAAAATGTAATTTAGAAATATTCAATCCATCTACCTCTTTTTATATCAGAAAAATAGCAACGATTATATAGCTATTATACATTTTTAATCAATTATAAAGTTGTAAGCTTTATAGCATTGTGCTGAGAGGAGAAGAAAAAGAGAGAGAGAGAGAGAGAAAAAAAAACCCCCCCAGAGAAATCATTGAAAATAAATTGTGCCTTTAAGTAACCCAACATGTTCCCAGATTTTACTGCTTTGAGCAATAATAATGACTTTAAAGCTGGATCATGATTTCAGCCAAAACATTTTTATTAGTAAACACTCTGGTTCTTAGAAGACATGCAAATCATAGATCTATGGACATGTCATTCATGGAACATCCAAAGATGGGCTGTGGAACTACATGTTTTTAGAGGGTTAGCCAAATAAGAAATTCATGGGCGCAGTGCTGTTTCATCCTATGTCTCACTCTCCCTTTTCTTTTAGCATCTGTTAGGGATATGGATCTAGTGACCTTGCTGAATGACTGCAGCAAGTTCTGAATAATGTATGGAATGCAAACTACTGCCCAGTGCAGAGAGAATACAGATAGTGGTGACCATCACAGTTATACAGAGATTCTGTGGCTTTTTCCTATAAAACAGAATTTTCAGAGTTACTATGCAAGTATAAAAGAAAAAAAAAACCCCAAAAGTATTAAAATACGGTAAACCAATGATATTGTCTCTGCCCAGATGGTAGAAAAGAACTTGGAAAATGTGCAGCCTTGCTATCTTCATAGCATCATAGGGAAAAAAAGAGAATCAATTAATATTTAGCCACACCTACAACTGAATTTGTCTGCAAATATAATGGTAGCTCATTTTATGCTTCAGAATCGTAAAACTTTGATGTGCACCCTATTTCCCAGAGCTGTGCACTTTGTCAGCACTGAAGAAGAAGTCCTTTGACCAAAAAAATGTTAAGGATTTATAGTATCTTCCATTTAGCAGGTAAAAGAAAAGACACCTTGGTGGACAACCTGCATAGCCACTGGTCAATATCAAATTAGATAAATGATCTGAAGTAGTATAAGGTAGCTTCTATTTACACTGTACTTTAAGACCATGTTTGTGCATCACCAAAGTCACAGTTTATTTCCTAAACCAGGGATAGGCAACCTTGGCTCTTTTATGACTCGTGGACTTCAACTCCCAGAATTCCTGAGCAGCTCAGGAATTCCTGAGCAGCTCAGGAATTCTGGGAGTTGAAGTCCACGAGTCATAAAAGAGCCAAGGTTGCCTACCCTGTCCTAAACCATGCCTGAGTTCAGGCAGTGCTTTGAAAAATACACCATAGATTGCAAAAAATATTGATTATGTCTGCACATCACATTAAGCTACAAAGTAGCAAACCCATTTTGGCTTTTCACATTGTGTGAACTCAGCTTTTATTTGAATTTTTTTTATGTACATCATCTCAGTTATTCTTAGGCTAAGTCAAATCATCCTCCCGATCCAGGACAAAAAAATCTTTCTACAAATTCAATTGAAATAGATAAAACAGTTCAGTCACTGTGAATATAAGTCTCATTGATCTCACTGGAACTGTTATCTCCAAATTAGACCCTTAAGCTATTTTGGTAATACTTTAAGATGAATCTATATCGACATTCTTGTAATATGAAAACAGAACTTCTTAGTGAATTCATGACATAGATTACGGGTTCACACATTTTCAGGTTTTTGACCTGCCAATCCCACTCTCTTCCACCTTATATGTATATATAATGTATATACCAAACATCAAGGTCACTTGAGAAGGATACAAGCATATGCAAAAACTACACAGGGATGAAAATATACATGCCCCCTCCCCAGGTCCCAGGTTGTAAACTCAGGTTCTAGATCTCTGTGGTTTTAACTATTACCTCGATTGGGAATTTTCCTGAATGTATGTGAACTAAAATGGAGAGCAGCATGTGTCTCAGATCCCCACGTCCCCTTTGACAGACTCTTCGTTCAAGCTCTTTCCACATAGATCTGAAGGTGATTTCTCAAGTGAATTTGACCATGTATTCCTAACAGTAGCCATATAAAATTCCCAATTGTGCAAAAGCTTTCAAATGCATTCAGTGTGTTTAATGCAAAGAATCTCATTTATATAATGTTAGCCTTTGTGAATTTAGATGAAGGAATTTAGACGAATGGGTTTCTTATATTGGTTCGTGTTTCTAATGGAACGCAAAACCGTACCTCTGCTTCTGCAATCTCATTTTGTTATTTGTATTTAGGTTGTCCTAATGATCACCCTTTTTTCATCTCAGTGAGCTAATTTGCGTTCATGCACTTTAGTCAGCTGCCTACGATTTTGCTTAATGTATCTCTTCCCTTTCCCAAGTTTTTCTAAGCTGACTGTTTATTTTACTCATTTCAATTGTATGAGAAAACAAGTTTAAATCAATACAATGATAAAATTAGTCAAACGGTGACAGTGGCTGCAAGTAAAAATAGAGCACCTGTTATTACTGGTACTATAGGAGCTAATTCATAGGTCCTTAAGTCTTTTCATTATTTTGGACAATGTGCTTTAAAAACAAGCCATCTCAGTGTACCAGCTAGCCTTGGGGTCAGCCTACCTCTTGGAAAAGTAGCATATGTGAATAGGCAATAAAGGGGAGTTCAGAAATCTTTCCCCAAAGGGAGATTTCATATAAGAAGGGACACTAGAAGTAAATTAACCTGTGATGCTTTTCTGGAAATAGACAGAAAGAAGCAGAAAAGCTATTTGGGAATAGATTGGGCATCAGGTTTTTTAAAAAGTGAGATAGGAATCTGTTTAGCATATTCTCTTGTAGGCAAGTTGTTTTAATGGTGAAGTCTACTCTAAAGGGAGTTGGGAAGCAGACCAAGTGGCTTCCTATCTTGGGTCAGTAGGGTCAGTAAGTCAGTCACTTGATTCCTCTTGGGCAGTCATCTGGCTCTTGTTTCCTGTTTTGCCACTAAGGGACATTATGGAGCAGCAAGCCTTACATTAGAACAGGGGTCTTCAAACTTGGCCCTTTTATGACTTGTGGACTTCAACTCCCTGAATTCCTCAGCCAGGCACGCTGGCTGAGGAATTCTGGGAGTTGAAGTCCACAAGTCATAAAAGAGCCAAATTTGAAGACCCCTGCATTAGAAGGTATTCATGTAATGCAGAAGGCATCTGCAGTTTAGACTCTGCTGCTAGGTAATCCTATTTTAACCTGCAAATCCTTGCAATCCCATTGCACAGCAACTCCTATAGAAATTATGAGGGCTGGTTGGGAAGCAATAGCTGATGGAGCATGTGATGTTTCTGCTAACTAATATAAGAACTGGTTGATTACTACATTATCAATGCTTTAGGCTGAGTAAGTTCATACATTCAGTAGTTTGTCAGTTGTGCACTACTAAATTCATGCATGAATACAGTGATGAATGGTCATTTTATATATGTCCTATATGCAATCATATATTTTGTCTTATCCTGGAATAATATAACTATTGCATATGTTGCAGCAATGAATAGTGCAACTATGGGCAATGGTGAGTTTCAAAGGATTTAATCTGGATTGCAGTTTGAAAGCAGTTTAAACATTTTAATAACTTGGTTCAATTCCACATGAAGCAATTGATAACAGTTCTTCGAGGAAGAAAAACCAACCAGACTATCACATTCTGCAACCAGAAGGGAAGAAACACACAATAATATAAAATTTAACCACTTTCTGAATCATCCAGGCAAGTCAAGTTATAAATTTGACTCAAAGTATATCTCCAAAAAGAATATCGCAAAGCTAGTACCATTTAATTGACTTTAGACAACTTTTTCGCAATAAGCAATTGTAAGTAAGACTAGCCTCTGAAGTTTATGTTATTAACTGGCAATGTTCCAATTTATTAATGAAATAATCAAACCGTTTATGTCTATTAAACATTGCTTGGTCCTCAAAGCCAAATATTTCATTCTATAAATAAACTTTAAACGTAATACATCATTAACATTGTTTGAGAAATCATAGGGGTTATGATTAAAATTCATCAGGATGGAGAACATCAAAAGTAAATATACACATACTTACACCAGCAATTATATACCGTATATATATTGTGTGTGTGTGTGTGTGCGCACACACACACACAAACATATATTCACTTATTTTTTAAACAAATTTATATGTCTCCCCAAATCTCACATAGGTGATTCCAGGTGGCTTACAACATTAAAAATCACAACATAAAGGCCCCTATCATCCCTCTCCACCCCACCCTCCCACACATACAGGCACACCCCATGGCAGCAGCAACACAATCACCACTTGATATGCTTTATCTCCATTTGAGGTCCCTGGTCCTGCTGACAAAACCACATCTTAGGACCTTTCAGAAAAGTAATTGGGTGGGGACCAACCCAACTTTGTATATGAAGTGAATTCAGGGATACATGAAATGTAAGATTCAACATTACTTTCAAATATCTTATAAATAGCAAAAATCCAGTCAAGATGACATAAAAGTACAGCTGGGCTCCACAGTTAATGAAACTTATTAGAATTGGCTGGTACACATCACACCCATATTGCTATGATTTTCTAGGACAGCATTCAAACTTCTGATCATTCAACGAAGAACAGCTACTGTGTATTATAAGTTATATGATATGCAAAAGTAACCAACATTGTTGTTGTTGTTTTCAGTTGTTACAAAGCTTGTTGTGATAATGGATTTTATTACAACTACTGGTTGTCACTGAAGGATTACCAGCATATCTGAACTGACTTTTAAACATACACTTAAGAGCTTCTCCTTTATCATCACTACTTGGCTTAGTTGTGTGCTGCTCAGAGCATGCAGACCACGTTCACACTGGTCAGAACAGCAGGGGAAAAATGTATATATAGCAATACTTTGGCACTATGTAAGACAATTAAACCTTCCTCAAGTGGAATCATTCATCAAAATATCTCGGTAGGAAATATGCATTATGATTAAATAATTCAGTGTAATTCAAAAATAATTTATGCAAAAACAAAAACGCAACCCCCCCATTCCCAACAGCTGCAAAAAGCTATCCAAATGCAAACATTCACCCTTCCTCACATAAAGAGCTAAACTATGGTGAGCTTCTAGGCGCTGACAAAAACCCTCCTATGCTAGGCTGTTGGAAAGTATCTACACAGGTTTATCTGTAGAGGAGCTGAAAGCATGCTAGGGTTAAATACATGAGGGGGCCTTCTAAACAATAACAAAATCTCTAAAAGAAAAGTCCTTTACCCAAGATAGAACTCTGAACATGCTCTTCTGAAGGTTCTTTCGATCCTGTGCAGTCAGAAAAACCTTAATAAACACTTGCAGAGTTAATACCTTATCCAAACTAGAGGTTACCCCCAGCAACAACCCATAAGGAACTGCTTGATGGTTTCTCCACATTGTTGTGGCTCCGTCTTGTGAGCCCCTCTTATCGGAGGAAGAAGGCTCCAAACATGAAGGAGAGGAGATGGCCAGGCCTCCCTCTCCAGGACCCTCCGCTTTGGCAATGCCTCAGGTGTCTCCCGAAGGAGAAGAGAGTGACCAGGAGCCAGGTGGTTCTGAGATTGGCCAGGAGCCAGGTGTTTCTCAGATTGGCCAGGAGCCAGGTGTTTTGGATAGTGAGGAAGAGAAGTTGTGGCTGGATCCACGCCAGTGTAGGAGCGACAAGTGTGCGCAGCAGAAAAGGAGACGTGCCAGAGATTAAGCTGAGTCACTGGACCACACCCCACAGGCTATAAAAGGGAGGTGGTGGCCATTTGGACCTCTGTGACGGACAAAAGCTGAATCTCTGGCGAAGTAGTTTCCTGTGAACTTAATTCTCTGTGTGTATTGTTTTTGTTCTCTGAGTAAAAGTCTTGGCAGGCAGCAACAGAGCTGCTGCCAAGTTTTCTTATCTGAGGACTGAAGTGTGGAGCAGTTCTTTAACCCTCGGCTGGCTGTTTGGGTGTGTGTGTCTGACGGGGACAGAACACACATGTTGAGTTCCATGAATAGCTTTGGTAACTAGAGCTGCTTAAGGACATGATCTATCCATGCTGGTTGTGAAGGTGTCTGAGAGAAGAATAGTAGGCACCAGCTATAGTAGGTTGTCTACTAGATCACGGGTGTCAAACTCGCCGCGTCACGTGACGTATCGTGACGTATCATGACTTTTTTTGCATTGCCGGAGCTGGGGGGGGTGCGGCCTCAGCATGATGCAACCGGCCCATGGGCCGGCAGTTTGACATCCCTGTACTAGATAACCCTCTTCCTGTATATTTCTGGGGAAAAGATGGAATGATTGAAATTTCAACCTCGCATACTGTCCACAAAGTAATTTTTACATGGTCTTCGGAATGTCTTCTGATCATAGCACCAATATTTAGCATGGTTAGCCAGTGAGAGTTTTCTATTTTGCTTGTTTCAGTATTTTAATCTTTTTGGAGGAAGGTCTTTGACACTGTGGCTATGAGATGTCATGGCTGTACTTTTTGTGGTCCTTGATCACTACAATGAGAACCTTTGGCAACACAAACTTTTAGAGGTCCACATTAGGTCAAAGCACAGTCACAAAGGACCTACAGATTAATTCATTTTGCCTCTAGTATAAAGTCGCTCTTTCAGGGATATGTGGCTAAACCGCTGAGCCCAAATAGCTCTTTTTCTCCTTGATAATAGATACTGTAGTGAAGAAGGAATTTGCTAGATGTTCAAGTTTTTGTTTTGTTTTTTAAAAAATCCCTGAAACAATAGCTGGCATCAAGAAAAGTAATACAGTAAAGCTAGCCCCAATTGTTTGATGAAGACTTCTAGAATGCAGACGATATCTACACAAATTTCTAGGTGCAGTGAGTGATCAGAAAGAGTGATATTAGGTTTGGGTTTGTGCATGCCTAGGCAAGCAGCTAATTTCCTCCAAAACTCATCTTTCTTTGAAACCTAATTGCTACCTTTTATGAGCCTACTCACTGTTCCTTTGTTCAGACCTCCTTTTTCAGAAACGTAATCCTTTTCTTTAAGCCTGACACTGATCTGCGTTTTTCTTTGCTATTATGTTTCTTGATAACTTGTAAATACTGTATTAAGGAGATATTTTTGATGCCAACTTCTGTTTAAGGATTATAATTTGGTAGCATGCCTCGGAAGTTTAACTTCTCAGATTGACAACCAGATAGAGTCTTTAATGTGCCCCAGACAAAAAAAAATTATTTTCCTTTATTTAGAATTGTTCCTATAACCCTGGTTGCAAGAAGAAGAAAAAAGTAGTGGCAGCAAATACTTCTTATACTATTTGATACTATAATAGTATTTGTTGAAGGCAAGATCCAAGGCTGCCCTATACATCCAAGGCTGCCCTAAATGTATAGGGCAAGACTGGACAAAAATAAGCCTTTTATAGTCTTAAAATAGTACTATTTTAATGCAGGTCATGAATTATAAGTATTGGAAGCTGGTCAAAGGGGGTCAAGGATGAAAGCAGCATCAAGTAGATGCAACACAAGTTCTGCATTTCTGTTTCTGCCTTTCTTTATTTATTGGATTTATGGTGCCACCTAAGTCACAGTATGACTCTGGGCAGTGTAAAAAAAAATAAGCAATACTTAAAAAAAAACCATACAACATTAATATAAACATACAGGTATCTCTCATTGAGCGACCACAGTTTGGATTGGCAACTCAGAGGCTAAGTGGAAAAATCACATCACTGTAATAATTTTGTGCTCGCAATTCCACTTGCACTTTTCTTTGCTTGACAGCATCAGGAGGATAGAACCCTAAACAGCCGAGTGACCTAAAATAGTAGCAAAACTTGACTTACAAAGAATCCGGGTAAAAGATCAAACTTTATAGCCTTCCTCAATGCTAGGATAATTAGCAAAAAGGAAATTAATATTTGTATTTCCATTCATTGGAGAGGAAACGTTTACAAGAGAATGAACATGCACAAATGAGGAATACATAATGAAAGGAATGCATTGGCACTGACTGATCGCCTAGCACACTCACAAATCCAAGTCCCATGCTGCCTAGGAAGCAAACATAAACCAAAAGTGATTAAAGTCTTAACAGTTACAGGCAGCAGTTTCCAAGCCAGCTAATTAAGGTCACAGAACTGACCTTGTTAACTTGTGGTTAGGGCTATCTAGGGAAATATTACACTGTGGAGAAAAGCAGTTCAGGAAGAGATTGCTTACTTAGGCAATCTCTCTGCTCTGCAAGGGGAAATAAACAGGACAAGGGTCAGGCACAGGACAACACGTACTAACTGACTGCATTAGTGACTGACAGATGCTATGAAGGTTGTAAATGTAAGTATTGGTTGCAAAGTGACCTTTTCATCACCATTGTGACTGTGAACGTAATGCAGGCCACCAATAAAATATAAAATGGCAATCAAACAAAATACAACATGGTCCTTGCTTAATGACTATTCCAAGTTACAACAGTATTGAAGAAGTGACTTATGACTTGTCCTTGCACTTATGACCATCATAGTGTCCCCACATTGTCATGTGATTGCAGTTCAGGTATTTTGCGACTGTTGTACATTTACAACAGTATCCCATGGTCATGTGATTGCTTTTTGTGACTTTCCCAGCCAGTTTCCCACAAGAAAAGCCAATGGGAAAGCCAGTAGGATGTCACAAGTTGTAATTTGGATGATGTATTCCTTAACAATCACATGTGATTTGCTTAATGACTGCAACCAGGACTGCTGGAACTATAGTCATAAATCAGCAGGGTCATGTGATTTTTTTTAAAAAAACAGCTGCTTTGTTTAGTGATAGAGTTGCCAATCCTAATTATGGTTGTTAAGCAAGGACTTCCTGTAATGAAAACAACCAAAAGGGGACTCCATTCAATTGGACCCAAATACCAAGGGAAAAAGTCAAGTCTTAAGTTGGGCTTTTCATATACAGGAGGTGGGTGGGTGGGTGGGAGAATAATTCTATGCATTCTGATATTGCAACGCAACAGTGTAATACTCTTTGCATAATTTTGGGCGAGTGCTGGATCCTATAGGCATCTTTGCATGGCGGCTCTTCAAAGATTTAAAAATCTCAAGCTGTTTACTTATTGCTGTCAAAATAGCAAACAACAACTTCAAAAACCCAACGAGTATTATTCAAGAAGTGAAGTTGCTATTCAACTAATCCTGTCCCATGCACTCCTATATCCAAAATCAAGGGTCTTCAAACTTGGCCCTTTTATGACTTGTGGACTTCAACTCCCAGAATTCCTCAGCCAGCGTGCCTGGCTGAGGAATTCTGGGAGTTGAAGTCCACAAGTCATAAAAGGGCCAAGTTTGAAGACCCCTGTCCAAAATGATATGAGGGGAACCTGTAGGAAAGCTTACTGTTATTTCCAGAAAATGTGAAGTAGACTGTGGAATAATACTGAAAGATTTTGGCAGTGCTAACTTTATTTATTTATTTAGAATTTATATACCATTTTCAGTATTAGGTAGCAACCTCTTGTTGACTTTGGGTGATCTCAGGAAACTAAACATGGTCAGTGCTAATTAGTCCATGCATGGGAGACCACCAGCAAGTATGAGGGATATCGGTAAGTCCAGGAAGTTGGGGCAATGACAAACCACTGATGCCAAGAAAACTACAAGGACATAATCATGAAGTCATCATAAGTGAAGCCTGACTTGAAAGAAAATTAATATATACCGTATGTAAGCTGGGATATATATTATATTTACACAAGGTTGGACCTGTCTGTACCTGTCTAATATTTGTATTACCTTCCTACTGTTTAAATTTTCCTAACTTATTCTTTAATTCTTTTCTTGTTTATAAAAAGTCCGGTTTTACTTGTATCTCCAAATTATCGTTATACGGTTTTAGTCTTTATTATTATTATGTAATAATAATAATAATAATAATAATAATAATAATAATAATAATAATAATCCTTTTATGCAATACTTTAAACTGCAGTTGGAATCAATGGCATCACTATAAATAGAGTGCATTTTTTTATGACGCTAGTTAAAAAACACCTGTGAGAAATTTAGTGTAATTTAGTAGGCTGCAATTCTAAACCCACTTATACCATGGGTTTTAATGGGATTGCTGTATGGCAGGAGTGTCAAACTCAATTTCATTGAGGGCCGCATCAGCATTGCGGTTGCCCTCAGGGGAGCTGGGTGGGTGTGGCTAGGGTGGGTGTGACCTACTGGGTGGGCATGGACAGAGTGGGTGTGGCCTACTGGGTGGGCATGGCCAGCTCTACATTGTTCGAGTCAAGGGTGCTGTGGGGGCCTGGGCAGGAGTGGGACAGATCTGAGGGTCTCTGGCAGAAGGGGGTGGATCCAGGGCAAGTGCCATGGCATGGTCCACTGGAGGAGCCTCACTGTTCCTCTCAGGCCATGCAGCGGGGAGCTGGATGGTGACGCGGGCTGCCCAGAGCCCTGGGCAGCAGAGGTCAAACACCTAGCCAGGACCTCAAGCACCTGCAGCACCAAGCCCAGCCCCACTTCCCCAAGGGGGTGCCCAGCTGCACTTACCTCCTCAAGGCTGCTGCTGTTGTGCTTGTTCTCCTTAGCCAGGTTGCTCATGATGGGTACGAGGGCAAAGTCAGAGGGAGGCCCATTCCCTCTCCATGGGAGAAGACCAGGCTTTGTATCCAAAGCTTTCTTAGCAATAGGATGGGAGACCCCAGGATCGGCAGGAGGAGGGGGCAAGGGGATGGTGAAAAGGGCAGCAGGGCAGGACTAAGGCAGGACTTCTCTCAGACCCTCCCTCTCTTTCTTTCCTTCTTTCCTTCCTTCCTTCCTTCCTTCCTTCCTTCCTTCCTAAGTATAGAGTGGTGGGAAAATATTTGAGATGAGGGAGGGAGAAAAACAGGTAAGAAACACAGCTCAGCATGCACCCAGGGGGCAGGGCCGACATGGCAGGGGCTGGTTCCTCGCCTTGTGGAGCTAGGACTGAATGTGTTTCAGCATAGATGGCCACCACAAAATTGTACATTGGCTCCTGGCTGGCCTGGGCCAGGGCCGAGGCAGCAAGGGCTGTTCCCTCACTGTTTTCAGGATGGCTTTGCGGGCCACATGAAACCACTTCGCGGACCGCATCTGGCCCCCGGGCCTTGTGTTTGATATGTCTGCTCTACGGAATAAATGAGGCATAAATTGCTGCTTTTGGAAAAAGAGTGAAGGTCAGCTGATGTTGTATTTGAAAACTGTTTTGACAATAACGTGGGACTAATATGTACCAGAATTAGTGATGGCTGTGACACCTCTGTTGTAGCAGTTCTCCTGTCTCTGAACAGAGATCTGAGATTGGAGGATTTGAAGTGGAATTTGAGACCTGGAAAAGAATGGGAAGTAGATGCTGGGAGGGACTTTGCGCCTTTTACCCCTTTTGAGGTGAGAGATTTAAAAGTGGGGTCTCTGGCTGGGATGAGGGGGCATGATGTATTTGGACCATTGCAATGTTGTCTACATGGTGATGCCTTTGAAGAGCATTCAGAAGCTTAAGCAGGATGCACACAATACACAGGGTGCACCATAAAACACCACTGCTATGTTAGCTCCACCAGCTCCCAGTGGGCTGCTGAAGTGCAATTCAAGGTGTTGGTTGTCACCTTTAAAGCCCTACATGGGCACAGGGTAAAGTTATTTGCAGAACTACCTATTCTCAGTGGTGTCACCTGTCCTGCTAGATCTGACAGTGGGGAATGCTCTGGTTGCTATTGGGAAAGTAAGGCACCTGGAGAGTCCCAGGAAGCATGCCTTCTCTGTCATGTTGCCTCTCTTGTGGAAGAGCCCCCCCCCGCAAAAAAAGCCTCCTTGTGGAAGAGCCCCCCCCGCAAAAAAAGCATCCAACCCTATCGTGTATTTTGGTTTTAGTAATGAATAGAATTTAAAATTATTTTAAGAACACAAAAATCATTAGTATTTAATAAAGAAAAGTACATTGTAAAGTGCATGCATGTGTAAGATTTGGGGATTTTTTCAATTAGCAGATTCTGCTTTAAGAATTTAGTAATTATTGCAATTATTTGTTTCTTAGAGGGCCATCTCCTTGGGTTTCAACACTGAGTTCAACAGTTATTTGAATCTACCTCTTACAATCTGTCCTTGTACTGAATACCACAGATAAAATTATCAACCTAAATATTCACAATTCAGATGACATGGCTATTTTGGGGGGCATATGGCATAGCATATGACTATTATTCAGTGGCCCTTGTTTCTTGTGACAATATTTTTTCAGGGAATAATCCTGTGGAGAAATATATGTATATTGGTATTTCATAGGTAACTTGAAGCTATTTTTGCATTTTCTTTCTTCTAAAGAGTAAAGAGGCTAAGATTCTTTAAAAAGTCATACCTGCCTTCCTAATAATAACACCTGTAAATCTTGAAAAACAAAGTTCCTTATGTTACTGAGTGATTATTCTTGTTCATTTTCTGGATTCAAAATTAACTGATTGTAAGCAAATTGTCTTTCAAGGAAATGGCATGAATGGAGAAAAAACCTTAAAATATCTGAACTTCTATTAGAACAGGTAAAAATGATAAGTGAAGAGGAGAAAAAAGATATTGCAAAAAGGAAAATGGATTTTTTTTTTAATTAGGCTCAGTTGTGAGTATGTATGGTTATTTTTCTATTACCTACCCACAACCAAGTCCAGTGAAAAATAACCTGTATTTAAGGTGGAAGAAATGGATTTTTGAACAGTTCTACCCAGTCCTACGAAGTCCACTCAGGTTCTGGGTTCAAGTGCATCATCCTAAAATGAGAAGAGAGAGAGGTTGAACTAACAGAAGATTATTTGACAGTCTGGAAGCATGCTGGGGAGTTTCTGGGTTTGCAAATGAGGAGTAGGTAAAACAACAACAAACAAAAAAAACCAAAAAAACAAAACAAAACCAGAGACTCAGAAAGAAAAATCTCTTAAGGAAAATGACCCAGATAAATCTCAGAGAGAAGGGGATAGTGAAATAGCTGGATGTTTGCGATAAAACAGGACAATAAGCTAAAGATTCCTCCATAAAAATGTCAAAAGCCATGATCTTAGCTCTCCTGCATAGTTCCCAATGAGGAATGGGAATGTAATCCATAGAGGTCAATGGGCCGGAAGAAGATGGGATGGGAGAACTTTAGTAGACCATAGTTAATCAGAAAAACAGAGTGGACCTGGAAGTCATCACTAATGTTTTGAGGGCAGGCCAGAAAGATCCCATTAGATCAGGGGTATCAAACTGCCGGCCCACGGGCCGGATGCATCATAGCAAAACCACGCCCACCCCATTGCCGGCAATGGCAAAAAAGTCACGATATGTCACGACACATCAAATGACGTTGCGAGTTTGACACTCCTGCATTAGATGAAGCCTAGATCCAAAGCACAAGCCAGAAGCAGAAAATCATGATTGAAATTGTAATCATATGTAATTATTAGAACAGATACACCAATGTATAAACAACTGGTAATCAATGATATCAACAAATGATGCAATACCTCAACTCCAACAGGAAGAAGAAATAGCTGGAGTTACAATGATGACTCAAGCAAAGAAGGGGAGAAAGGACAGTTATCGGCAATTTTACCTTCCCATCAAATCTCAATGTTTTTGGAAGGTCATCCCATATAGAGGAAGATGTTCTTTGAAATAATCCTTCAGAGTTCAGAGATGACATACTGAAACTTGCATCTGAAAACACTTTAGCAGACCATCTGGACAAGAAAAAACTCTGGTGAAACTTAAGGTCATTCCTTGGGGTAGGGATGACCCAAGATGTGGAGACCAATTGTCAATCATGCTGAGTGCCAATATGCAAGATTTAAAGGAAAACGAAGCTGCCATGGAAAACCTGCAACTGATATCTATTCCCTTTCCCATAACTGTCAGAGATAAAACTGGTCCCTTGCCAAAATTTGCAAAAGGAAACCAATATATTCTTGTTCTATGTAATTAGGAACAAATGCAATACCTTTGTGTGCAGTAATTGCAACAGTAATTTCAAATAACCAATGAAGCCATTCAATCGGATGAAGAAATCTAGAGATTCTGACAGGTTAAGCCTTAAGATCTTTTAGTATGCGCTGCTGAAATGTTTATGTACAGACTTGGGCATATCAGAAATCCAAACAATCACTACCATCTGCAAACAAGTAGCCTAACAAATATCTTAAGCACATTCAAAAAGCACGAAGAGAACAATCTAATCCTTGGGATGTTGGCCTTCTGTATTTGCATATACAGAAATAGTCCAAACTACCATTGAATTCAGCCACTTTGAGCTTTTCATAGTGGTTGGATGTAGTAAAAGAAGGATTAACCCACAAGTTTGAGGTCCAGAGAACTTACTCAATACTTTCTCAACAAGGAGAAAAGAAATAGAAAAACTAAGTCACATGACATAGGTAAATCTGAAAGTTTCACAAAAGAATAAAAAACACTGGTCAGAAAAAAAAACCCAGAATCACAAACGGTGCATTTTCCTTCAAAGCTGGTGAGTGCGTCAGCAATATTGCTTTGGATTCTTTGATATTATAAAACTATAACCCACACAATGAGTTTTATAATTTCAAATATCCTGCCTATAAAAGCATATGGAGGAGTGCTGCTTTGCTATTTGTATTCTAATATTCTGCTATAATTTGGTGGGTCAGTTTCACTTACAGGGAGGGAAAGAGTGTGTGCTTATTTCCCATTGTCTCTGCTCAACCCATCAGATTTAGGAGAGGGCCATATTCTGAGTTTTTCCCATCAAACAGTGTCATTTTATTGAATCTCTGAGTTGTGCTTTCTCTGTGTCAGAGGCTGCCCTATAGAACAGTATCCTACCCAGAGATCCAGATGGCACCAATGATTAACCTTCCTCAAAGTGCTGTTTCCTTAGGCCAGGGGTCTTCAAACTTGGCTGCTTTAAGACTTGTGGAATTTAATTCCCAGAATTCCTTAACCAGCCATGCTGGCCGAGGAATTCTGGGAGTTGAAGTCCACAAGTCTTAAAGCAGCCAAGTTTGGAGACCCCTGCCTTAGGCATTTGAACCAGGAAATGAGGTGAGCTTTGCTGCTATTGATTCACTGTGGATTATAGTTGTATATGTGTTGTAATTCTTCTATGCCAATAGAGTCACTGTTATGTGATGGGTGACCATATGAGTCACATAAATAAAGAAATCACAATGTCTTATATTACTCTTTATGTGGTTTCTTGTTCTTACTGGTCCTCTGCTTTTCCTGAATCCATGCTCCTTTATCCTTATTCTCAACTGTAGAATTGCCAAGGCAAGTTCTGCATTTGGCAGACTGCGGACTAACGTGTGGGACCGCCGTGGAATAAGCCTTGCTACTAAGCTTAAAGTTTACCAGGCAGCAGTGCTAACTACCCTAATGTATGCTAGTGAGACCTGGACAGTGTACAGGAGGCACGTTAGGCAACTGAATTACTTCCACATGACTTGCCT
>NW_015389671.1:52619-56398 GCF_001527695.2 Protobothrops mucrosquamatus
AAAAAAAAAGTGCATATTGCTTAATTCACAACTTCTGGAGGTAGATCTCAGAGGCTTAATTATGTTACTCAAATCTAAAACATTTGAAAGCAATGAGATGCAAACTATCAGAAAAACCAAAGTAGGCCCAGAGAGCAATGTGGCTGATACTAAACTTGTCTTCTGTCTTTTTTTAATATTCCTTCTTCATTGCTTGTTCTTACAGACATCAGAGGTATTTCTAAGCATGAGAATGCATCTGGACTAAAAATGAGAAACTGGTGGGGATGGGTCTCTTGAGTTGGGATGACTGATTTTCATTTTAAATATGAAAGTCTGACTTAACTAGTTTACATTTCTGTTGAATATCAAGACATAGTAGTCAGAAACAGAAGACTCCTATGCTATGTTTAACCAGCTGTCTGCAAAGTATGAAAAAGGTGCCTTGAGATGTTTATGGAATGCAATTCATATTAAGAATTTCATGTTTTGACATGACATGATGAATTGTTGGAAAAATAACAGAAGTGTGAGTGGCTTGGCCCAGTGCAAGGGAGAAGAATATTGATACCATATCATATTCTACGAACTGTTTCCAGATCTTTTTGCTCTTATTGGTAGAACCCCTTCCCATTTTTAAAAATTATGGAGGGCCCCAAAAGAGGTTTTGTATTTATGGTTTATATTTATCACTATTTTGCATATTAAGAATTAAAATTGACTCATTCATAGATTATTCATTTATTGAATCATGTAAAAATAACAGTATTAAACCCATTAAATATTAACATAAATTAAACAATTTTAAAAGCACAAAAGCCTTATGTTTTTAACATTTAAAATATATATAAATATCATTCTTTAATTTTTTTGCAAATATGTTCAATATCTGACAAATAATTATTTTAAAGACACCCCCCCCCCCCCGAGAAGGTCCTGGGAGTCCCCAGGGTTCATAGGAGCACACATAAGAAATAAGAAGAACATTTCTGATAGTGAGAACAATTAACCAGTGGAATGGCTTGGCTTCAGAAGTTGTGGGTGCTTCATCACTGGAAGCTTTCAAGGAGAGACTGGACAGCCACTTGTCAGAAATGGCATAGACCAGGGTCTCCTGCTTGAGCAGGGGGTTGGACTAGATGACCTACAAAGTTGTTGTTAAGCAAATCATTTCAGTTGTTAAGTGAATCATGAAATTGTCAAGCAAATGGTTGAGCGAGACACGTGGCAGCTGAGGGTGGAGTGAACAGTGGGCCCTTGCTGGCACGTGGAGCCATCCTGGCAAAAGATTAACAGTGAGAATAGCTGAGCACCTGAAGCTGCTGCTGAGTGAGTGGAGTTTGGCTCTGAGTGAGTGGTGAATGCATGGTAGGCAAGTGGCCAGGACAGCTGGTGGCCTCCTTGAGGGGCTGAATAACAACTGGATGGCAACTAGACCACAACACATCCAGCCTACAACCCCGTTTTTGTGGGCTGCTGCAGGGCTCGGTACTCTCTCTGCTTTTTTTTTTTTCATCTAGAAAAAAACTGTTACCTTCTGGGAGGAGGCTCCGTGGTATCCGAAGCAGAACATCCAGATTCAGTCACAGCTTTGTTCCATACAGTATTAACCTTGTGAACTCTAAAGCTTCCTCCTTCCGTTATGTATTCAAGATGGGCAGTNGCTAACTACCCTAATGTATGCTAGTGAGACCTGGACAGTGTACAGGAGGCACGTTAGGCAACTGAATTACTTCCACATGACTTGCCTTCGCAGAATTCTGAGGATCCGGTGGCAGGATAAGATACCAGATACAGATGTCCTCTCCAGAGCAGGCCTATCATCAGTTTACACTCTGTTGATGAAAGCCCAGATGCGCTGGTCAGGCCACGTTGTAAGGATGCCAGACCATCGCATCCCTAAACAGCTCCTCTATGGTGAGCTGTCTCAAGGAAAGCGATCGCACCGGGGACAAAAGAAGCAATACAAAGACACACTGAAAGCATCTCTCAAGTCCCTGGATATCGATACCATCTCTTGGGAATCTCTGGCACATGATCGACCGACATGGCGTACCCTGGTTTACCAGGGTTGCCAGACATATGAACACAGAAGGACAATCTTGGCACAAGAGAAGCGAGCACTCCGTAAAGCCAGAGCTGCAAATGCTGAAGCAATAGTGTCCACATTTCTCTGTTCAGTATGTGGCAGAACATTCCGTGCTAACATCGGTCTCATTAGCCATCTACGGACACATCGCTGATGGCCCATAATCCATAAGATGTCAAGGTCTTCATCGAAATCGATGGACAAACAACAGTCTGGGACAGTCTATATATCCAACCTATCAATAGCTCTTCAGTAGCTCTTCAGATAATTATCACCCATTTCATTCTTTTTCCATTTACAACCCCCTTTATAAATAAAGAAAATTACATTAAGAAAACAAAAACCTTTCTGCTCTTTGTTTGCTTCTGACTTTTTTTGGAGTGAATTAATGGAGTGAATTAATCTTCTTTATTACATGAGGAGTTCTGAGATAGTGTGCTAATTACTGGATAATTGTTTATAATACTGTGTTTCTTTACACTATAGTTTATTATGCACACATTTTAAACTTCAACAAACAATATGCACAAGTAACACAAAATGTAATTTCCAGAGGATGCTAGCTTTGCCAATGAGTAATAACAATAATCCTTCCAGCTTATAAAAGCAAGTTGTTGGAAAGTGTAAACTTCCAGATCTTAGATTATATTTTATTTTTTAGAAAAAAAAATATTGGACCAGAACATTTTTTGCACTGATTCAATGTAAGTTTAGTGCTGACTGAATAGTCTGAAGACTGCTATGCTGTCCTTTTCTCATCCTTACTATCTCAAAAAAGGTACAGAGGGAACATTTCAAAAATATGTAGCAGTGAATGCTTGAAGCTATCCAAGAACCTTTGCAGGGTTGATGTCCTCTGAACTGTCTGCTCTCTGCTATATTGATTCATTGTGCATTAAAAAAAAAGAAGCTGTGGGTGTTTGATGCTAAGATTGAATCATGCATCAAATCTTCAGTCAGTTCAAACAGAACGTTGTTGCGTTTAACTCTTGAATCTCAAATTCAAACCAAGCTATGCCATCTTTGAATCTTGCATTTGTAACTTGAAGTAGATCACACACACTCTATTTTTTTTTTTACTACAATAGGTACTTCTTCATTCAGGCAACATTCTGACAAACCAAATCACATACTTGCATACATGAGTGGGTCTGAAGAGATGGCCAATTATGTTCAATTCATTGTAAAGTTGTGCCATACTGGGCTCAGGGTACCCCACATTTCAGCATTAATTTGATTCATTGTGCATAAAGCTACCGATTACTTAGACAATAACTGCATATTGACAGCCAACAGAAAAAAAATAATTGTAAAGAAAATGGATTGAGGATGCACATTTATTACTTAACCACAACTGCTAACCAAGAAAAGTTAATTCAAACAAAATGCAGGGCAGTAGAATAAATTTGATTTGCCTCATCCAGCAGCAGGTCACAGTTGCCTTTGCCACAGCATTAGATGCTCCAGACGTGTTTCAACTTGCATAAACCGTGACAGATTTGTCTAAAACTAAAAAAAAAAGTGCATATTGCTTAATTCACAACTTCTGGAGGTAGATCTCAGAGGCTTAATTATGTTACTCAAATCTAAAACATTTGAAAGCAATGAGATGCAAACTATCAGAAAAACCAAAGTAGGCCCAGAGAGCAATGTGGCTGATACTAAACTTGTCTTCTGTCTTTTTTTAATATTCCTTCTTCATTGCTTGTTC
>NW_015389671.1:60062-61414 GCF_001527695.2 Protobothrops mucrosquamatus
CTCAAATAATTATTAATGGAGATCTGACAGAACTTATAGACATACAAAAAGGTACTAGACAAGGTTGTCCACTTTCTCCATTATTATTTATACTGTCTTTGGAAATCTTGTTGTCCAGAATTAGAGAATCTCCAATGATTAAAGGCCTAAAGATTTCTACTAAAGAATATAAACTTAAAGCTTTTGCTGATGATTTAGTTTTTACATTGACTCAACCAATTGAATCACTGGAATTTTTGTTGCAAGAGCTGCATCAGTATGGTAAAGTGGCTGGATTTAAAATTAATGTGAATAAGACTAAAATTCTTACCAAGAATATGATTGTTAGAGACAAAGATCAACTTATGCAAATGTCAGGATTTGAAGTGGTTAACAAAGTTAAATATTTGGGAGTTTTTTTGTCATCCTCCAATGCGAAATTGTACCAGAATAATTATGAAAGATTGTGGAAAATGGTACAAAAGGACTTATTAATGTGGAAAAAACTACAGCTTTCTTTGCTGGGTCGTATAGCGGCCATTAAATTGAACATTTTGCCTAGGTTTCTTTTCTTATTTCAGATGATACCTATTTTAAAAAATGAACTTAACTTGAAAGAATGGCAAAGAGATTCGAATCGTTTTATTTGGAAAGGCAAGAAGGCGAGAGTCAAATTCAAGATTATTCAAGATAGCAGAGAACGTGGAGGACTTAAAGTACCAAATTTGTCACTTTATTATGATTCTTGTGCATTAACGTGGATGACTGACTGGATTAATTTGTCCAACAAAGGGATTTTGAATGTCGAAGGATGGGATTTGTTTGGGTGGCATGCTTATCTTTTTATGCAGAAAAAAATTGATAAAACCTTCAGAAATCATATAATAAGGATTGCTTTGTTAAGAGTTTGGCAAAAATATTTTTTCAAGTTTGATGTTAAGCTACCACTTTGGGTGATACCATCACATATTTTTCAAACCATAACTAGAGGAGTGCCGATGGAGGGACCTACATATAAAGATTTGTTATACCAGAGTGGTGGTGGCAACTGGTGCCTAAAATCAATAGAAGTTTTGAAGCAGAATAACCCAAATTTTTCTTGGCTTTTGTACAGACAAATTCAAGACAGATGGCGAATTGATAAAAAGACTATTTTTGTTATGGAAGACGGGAACTTTTTGAAGCAAGTAAGAGATGGTGTTAAAGGACATATTAAAAGGATATATAATGTTTTATTAGAATTGGACTCAGAAACTGAATTAGTTAAAGACTGTATGATTAAATGGGCTCAAAATATAGGAGAAACAATACCTATGGACACTTGGGAGTTAATCTGGGTGAGAAATGTGAAGTTCACACAAGCTCAAAACCTA
>NW_015389671.1:64361-74067 GCF_001527695.2 Protobothrops mucrosquamatus
ATCCACAAAATTATTAACTTTATTCTGGGGGAGAGAAATGAAAGTTTATATAAATTCATTTCACATTTTAAGAGGTCTGCAGTATTGCAAAGTTGTGATTGAGAGGTTATGTTGGGGGAGGGGGGCGATGACAACTTCCTCATTGGCTCAAGGGGGCGATTCGTTCAAAAAGGTTAAGAACCACTGGACTAGATGACCTACAAAGTCTCTTCCAACTCTTTTATTCTGTGTAAACATTTTTCTACACTAACCACTATGAAGTTTCCACTCTATAGGATTTGTTCTTGTGGGTCATAAGGAAAAAAATCTATAATTAAAGAATTAACATGGTGGAAATGCAATATAGGTTTGTTTTTTTCCTCTGGCAAAAATTGTCATTTTCTTTCTAATCCTCTGATGGAGTTCAAACTCATATTTCCTATTTCCTGCTCCAAAAAACTGCTGGTGACTTATGTTTGGTCACTAATTGGCTTCCTTCATTCATGTGTCAGTCTGTGTGAGATTTGTTGTGTTTTTTCTCTTCCTTTCCAGAATTGACTATGACAAAAATATAGACACTGTTCTACCATAATAACAATAAGGTATTTCTTCCCTTTGGTGTAATTAGAGTATACAATTACTTTGACAGCTGGAAGAAATGAAGATTTGAAAAGTTATTTCCAATAGAGAAAGCCTTTTGTAAAATCGAGTGTGGTTAGTATCTTTCTCAAATTATTCCCTACATGCAGTCTTAATTTTATCCAAATTTGCAATGCCAAATTCCTCTTTTATCCTCATGACTGAGAAATAAAATTCTGGAAAATGTATAACTGATAATATAAAGATGCAGGGGTGGGGGTGGGGGGTAGGAAAGGAAGTATTTTTGAATGCAGTGTCTGTTTTTTTATGTTTCTGTAGCACAATTATAAAAATCAAGTTATGGAACTGTAGCAGAGAATGTTAGAAAGGAGATCATTCAAATTAATATATATATATATATATATATTGAAATTATTTAGTTTTAAAAAGGAATATGTAAAAAGCAAAGTAATATTGTGTCAGAAGGTTATATGACACACATGGGAAGCTTATTATCTGTATATGGCCTTTGGCCACACTTATGGGCCACACGTACCTGTCCAAGTTTGACATTTAATTATCCTAACAAGAGATATTATTTCTTCATTGTTAAAAGCAGAAAAATACAATCTGGAGTAGAATCAGTGGTGGGATTCAGCCGGTTTGCACAAGTTCGGCAGAACCGGTAGCTATTTTTTTATTGCCCAGGCCCAGAATGGACTTCCGGAAGCGGCATCCACACAGAGAACTGGTTGTTCATATATTTGAATCCTACCACTGAGTAGAGAAGAAGTATAGCAGTCTCCTTGTTCCAGATTACTAGTTCCATGTTGCTATTTGGTGTTTGGGCCAGGATTTCCTTTGCTAGGCAAGGCAATTGCTAAGTGGGCCACGCTTGATTTTATGACATTTGCCATGGTTGTTAAGCAAATCATTTCAGTTGTTAAGTGAATCATGAAATTGTCAAGCAAATGGTTGAGCGAGACACGTGGCAGCTGAGGGTGGAGTGAACAGTGGGCCCTTGCTGGCACGTGGAGCCATCCTGGCAAAAGATTAACAGTGAGAATAGCTGAGCACCTGAAGCTGCTGCTGAGTGAGTGGAGTTTGGCTCTGAGTGAGTGGTGAATGCATGGTAGGCAAGTGGCCAGGACAGCTGGTGGCCTCCTTGAGGGGCTGAATAACAACTGGATGGCAACTAGACCACAACACATCCAGCCTACAACCCCTTTTTTGTGGGCTGCTGCAGGGCTCGGTACTCTCTCTGCTTTTTTTTTTTTCATCTAGAAAAAAACTGTTACCTTCTGGGAGGAGGCTCCGTGGTATCCGAAGCAGAACATCCAGATTCAGTCACAGCTTTGTTCCATACAGTATTAACCTTGTGAACTCTAAAGCTTCCTCCTTCCGTTATGTATTCAAGATGGGCAGTGAATAATATTTATATGTTGCTTATATGTAAGGGTGTAGGTCTATACATATGTTGTATATAGTATGTTTTAAATGTGTCATGTATGTGTACACTTTGAAAGGAAGCAACTAAATTTCATTTTTAATGTGTGCCATTGTGCCCACAGGAAAGAAATGACAATAAAGGTTATCTATCTATCTGTCACCACATGATGAGGTATCATCAGTAGGCTGATGATATCCAGCTATACATCTCCACCCCAGGTGAAGTAAGTGATACTATGGACATCTTTTTGCAGTGCCTGGAATTGTGTGGTTCTAGATGGGAAACAATAAGCTTCAGTAAAACCCTGATAAGATGAAGTGGCTGTGGGTGGGGGGAATCCTCTGTATCTGGGAGTTTATCATCTTTGGTTTTAGATGGGGCCACACTGACCTAGACAGACCTAATACATACTGGGGGGCTCCTCCTAGACCCCCAATTCCTGCTTGAAGCAGCAAGCATGGCTAGGAGGGCCTTTGCTTAACTCCATGTTGTGCACTAGTTACACCCCTTCCTGATCATTTCTCATAGGG
This sequence comes from Protobothrops mucrosquamatus, assembly GCF_001527695.2. NCBI lineage: Eukaryota > Metazoa > Chordata > Lepidosauria > Squamata > Viperidae > Protobothrops > Protobothrops mucrosquamatus. The sequence goes on from NW_015389671.1 coordinate 66,900, forward strand.
ATTATTGCAATACACTCTCCATGGGGAAAACATTGAAGAATATGCAGAAGCTACAATTAGACCACACAAGCAATATTGGGTGCTCCAAGGATGACACACGTAGCATAATCACATTTGCAGCATAAATCACATTGTGTGCTGGTTTGCTTCAGGGTCTAACTCAAGGTGTTGGCTATTGACTTTAAAATCCTACAATGACTTGGGACCATTTTATATCAGGCAGGGAAACATATGTTATGGACCCTGTCAGTTAAAGAATTTTGACAAGGTCCAAGGAAGAGAACTTTCTCTGCCTTTGCTCCCACCCTATGGAACATCCTTGTTCAGAAGAGTGTGAAGACTTGGGTCTGCCAACTTGTGTGTAGCTTGAAGAGGAGCATACAATCAGACGGTGGTTAGCACTCTGAAGGTGCTTCTGCCACCTTTTAATTCTAAACTTATTTTATCTCTGTATTTACTTAGCTCCCATTTTGTATTTTGTTTTTATATGGTTTTTATGCTTTTATTTGTAAACTGCCACTTCCATTCTGAGAGTGAGATGAGTGGTATCTAAATTTGATTGATAAATAAGGATCTCAATTTCTTGAATAAACAAACATCAATTAAATTCATGGTCTACTTGAAGCTTGGCCAGTTTCACCTGCAGTTGATGTGAGCTAATGAATAAAAACAGACTATGTGAAGTACAGATTTCTGGGTTATCTTCTTATGGCTGGTTATCTATTCATTTTTGTTGTCTTCTGTTGAACAGGCCTTTGCATAGAACAAACTCCAAATGGGAAATTATATACCACAAGGCAATATTGTTGAAAACACAGCCCAACTAAACCAGAAGGCTACTCGAGTTGAGTTGTTGGAATGTGGTGCAAAGTGTCTCATATGGGTCATGACTGTGATGAACAATTCATTCTCATTTGGTTGAGAATGAATGGTAAGCATAAATTATTGTATCCAATCAAATGCATTTAATGCCCAGAAGTGGAGGCCATAATATACAGCGTAGTGTTCAAGGTGCCCTCATTGTTTTCAGTGCCACAAAAAAGTATCACGGTTAACTGAATTAATCTCAGGCATTTGGATTAATCTGAGAGTATGTGCAGATTTTCTAGTAAGGTTTGGTCTTTGTTGTAATACTTACAAGCATATATCAGCAAAAAGATAAGAAAAAGGAAAGCAGAAGTTTTTATTTGTGCTTTATGACTATTTTGCACTTAAAATGCAGAAGTTAATTCTCTACATCCACAGTTGTTGGACAAAGCATAATGATCCTCAAAACTGTAATCTTTGGCATTTATTTAAAATCAAAGGGAAGATATCTAATACCTCTTAGAGAACTGGCTGTGACAATGCCATATATCAATTATCCTATCTGAACTGTTTCTGCTTACTGAGACAGTATTGTGACAGTCCCTATCACTTGACTTCACACCCAAACCACCACTTGAATTATGATGGCCAAAGCCAACTTAGAGAGCCACCTATTTAGAATGGTTTTTCACATTTTTCAAGATGCAGCCACAGGTACTTAAAGGGGGACAGCAGTTTTCTGAAGCCAACAATCTACCAATCAATGCTGCAGGCTGTCATTAATCTTGGCTTAATATATTCATGAAAGGAGTAAGTCTCAGGATATGCAGACTCAGAAAGGTGCAAGAACTCCTTGCTACAGCTGCACTGAGATATTTGTAGCTGCATAGCTTGCTGTCCTTTATTCAGATTAGGGTGATAGTAAATCATGAGCCCTGGCATGAATTGAACTGGAGAGAGATGTGGAAAGGAGCTGAGTATAAGCAGCAGAGATCTCCAGAAGTTAAACTTACCATCAACACCAAGTACCTAATCTGGAACCCATACAAATAATTGAATTGGTTGCCTAAAGAGAAGCAGTTCCTGTCCATAAATAGGGAAATTGGTAGTAGATCCCATGCAACCCTTGGCCTGAGTTCAGGTGGTTCTTATTCTAATTTTAAAAGCACTTTGCATTCGGAGCTCTAGCAAGAAAGATCCACCACTTCCCCCGTTTGGGAAAGAATAGTGAAAGAAAAAGTATCCAAAAGTGAAAGGAAAAGGTAGATGTTGCAGAAAAAAGGGGGGCATTGTTTGTACAAGAGAAAGAAATAAACATTTCCTTTAATTCTACTTGTTGGGTCCTGGGCCTGATGAGGCAACTCAGCAGGCCCAGAAATGTTGCAAATGGTCCCGGGCAACCTAAAAGCTGCCCGGGACCAGTCTGGCTGGCACCGGACTTCTGCGCATGCGCAAGGCATGAAGAAAGAAGGATTCCTATTGGCTGGACTGCCTGGGGGTTGGAAAACTATAAACGGCCTGCGTGCCTGTTTGCAGATTGCTTGGAGTAGAGTTAAGGAGCAATAAAAGAAGTTTGGTTCTACTATGTGTCGTGCTTCAATGCCTCGAATCCCGAAACACAAAACTACTCACCTCTTGTTTGAACCCTATTAGCCTGGGACCCCCATCATACTACTCTGGCAGAAATATGGTCTTTATCAGAAGAAAGTTTTCCCACCCTTGCAATACTTCAGCAGGCCAGCAAGGTCAGTTCTCTTGGGATATTGGTGTGCTGAGAAGCAGACACAAACAATATTTCTGGATTAACCAGGGGCCAATAAAAATCGCCTTTACTGTTTGGGTTCTCAAAATGCCAATCAAATCCTAAAAGGTTATTATTATTATTATTATTGTTTTGTTCTGCAATTGCTCTGAGTTTCATCAGAAGAACGTCTGGATGGGCCTGGATTTTGTGGTGGCTCCCTAAAAGCCTTTGGACTTCAAATCTTGCATGAATAGATAATCTACCTCTGATGATTTTAAATGCATACTTGCTACGGTAATAATGATGTTTTATGCAATTACCGTGGTTACAGGCAGGGGAAAAAATTACTAGCCTTTAAAATGATCCGTGTGATAGAAAAATGGGTACATTTCATTACCTATTAGGAAAGAAGGTGCTTATTTAGAAGGTCAATGCTTTTCATGAATGCGTCTAATACTCCGTGAGCTCTTTCTCACTGCGTATGATGTATGTCTTAATCTGAACGTTTGGCACTGTGACCTATACAAATGCCTTGGGTTCTCCTTTTCCATGTTTCATTCCTGACAATAGAGGGGCTTGTTGAGTTTGCATTGCATTGTTAGTTTCTGATCACAATATAAATGTAACTATCAATCTATGATTAAGAAGCATTGTCTGGAAAGGTTCATCTGATTGTGTGTAATGCCATGTGTCTTAGGGCAGGGCTTTCCAACCTTTTCACCCATTGTACCACTTTTAGGATATGGCAACATCTAAGTACCACCAGTCACTTAGCAAGGTGTCAAAAACTTGACGACCCCCCCAAAAAAGGAAAAAAAGTGATAAAAGTACAGATAGTCCTCGACTTGTAACAGTTCGCTTAGTGACTGTTCGAAGTTACAATGGCACTGAAAAAAGTACCCCCCAAGCCACAACCGAGCAAGATGCCTGCCTGCCCACCCGCGCTCTTCCTCCTGTCCGAGGTTTTATTGTTGTGAGCATTTCTGTTGAAGATTGGCAGTGGGGGTTGGGTAGGGGGGTGTTTGGTTTTTATTCCCCCCATCTGCTGGGTGGTTGCAGCAGGTTTTGGTCAATTCACATGACTCTGGGACACTGTGACCGTCATAAATATGAATCAGTTGCCAAGCATCTGAAGGTAAATCACAAGACCCTGGAGATGCTGCAACATTCCAGCTGATCAGTGCTTCTTCTGGGCTCAGTAGAAGCGCCAGGAGCAGCACCGAGCTCCAGCTGGAGCCTAGCGCTGATCCTGGCACTTCCACTGTGCCCTGACAGCCCTGCAGCTCCACCCATCTATCGCTCAGACTTGTGCGATGCTGCCACCAGTTCAGCTCATTTCCCTCCCCCGCTATCACTTTTCTAGGATGATCACGTACCACCTGCCAGGTGCCAATGTACCACAGGTGGTACCCGTACCACTGGTTGAAAAGCTCTGTCTTAGGGTATTTAATATGCACTTTTTGTTCCTCCCATACTATGGTGGAAGAAGAAAAAACAAAACCAGAGGGACTTTTTAAAGATAGAGACAAGGTATCTTTAAGATGACTCTCATATATCTTTATCCAATCCTATGTTACCATAATATAATTGATGTTGAATTATTTCCATGGATTTCTTTTTATTATTCAGACATTTATATTGCTGTGTCAAGGATGTTTGCAAACTATGTCAGCCAATCATTTTTATATCTTTGCTGACATCTAAAGCAGGGGTCTCCAACCCCTGGTCCATGGACCAGTACCAGGCTGCTGCATGCCAGCAACCAGTCCGCACAAACAAGCAAAGCCCCATCTGTGGGATGCAGGCAGCACACAAAATCACACACTCTCCGGTCCTTGGAAAAACCTTTCTCCACGGAACCAGTTCCTGATGCCCAAAAAGTTGGGGGCCTCTGATCTAAAGCAACCAATTACTGAACGTTCTTGTGCCTGAATATAGGTCCCATCCTCATTTTATCTGGACATACATGAGACCTAGAAATGAATACAGAGACAAGAAAAAAAACCACTTTCTCTTCCAAGAAGCAACAACAGCAGCTACGGAAGAATAAAGGTTTTCTTCTCCATCCTTTGTGAGCTATCCTTCACGGAAGCTAGCCAGGAGACTGAATAGTCTCTAAAGAGAGGACGGGGAAGAAAAACAATTGAATGAAATAAATTCCTAATTAGGGAGAACTTTTTTGAAATGACCAGGGTTTTGTTTTTTTTTGTGAAAAAGCACAAATGAAATGGCTTTTCTTTTTTAGAATAATTTTATTAAAGATTATAATTACAACGATAAAAACTAACTGAAAAAAAAATAGAAATATAAAAAGAAAGAGTAGAAGATGTAGAAAAGGAAACAAGGGGGAAAGTAGAGAAATAATAAAAAAAGAAAAAATAAGAATAAAGAAAAAGAAAAGGAATGCGGTATATAAAGGAGCAACTTCTCACCTTCAGTACAATAAATGCAAACTATTTTAGTAACTTATCATTTCTTCTTCCCATATTCCATCCCTTATTTAGAAGTAATTCGGTAAAGCATTGACATCGTCCTGATGTCCGCAAAAGTATATTAAGGGTTATCAGAGATAACATATCTAGTTTAACCTTGATCATGTAAACCAACTTTATAGTTCTTCCATTTACTTCTAATAATTTATTTATTTATTTATATTTATTTATTTATTTATATTTATTTATTTATAAAATTTAATAGCCATCCATCCTACACCAGGTACTGTAATTCTTTTATCTTTAGTCCTTTCAAATAATGTGGCATAAATTGATTTCTTTTTATTTTTTTCTTTGGCCCTTCTCACAATTTTTTTCAAAATTTTCTGAAACCATTTTTATAAATCCAATACAGGAAAATTATCCAGGTCATTCCCTTGATTTGTATATCCCTTTCAATTATTATGACATCAGCCAGTTTCCTTCTATTATTATTATTATTATTTATTGAATTTATATACCACCCTATCTCCCTTACGGGACTCAGGGCGGTGAACAGGCGACAATAAAAATCACGATAAATACACACAAGTTTCCGTTCTAAAATCAAATTAAACAATAGGCCTGCTCTAAAAGTACCCCATACAAAACCCCCACTAAAAATAATCAAACTACGCCAGGCCGGCCGCACGGAATAGATGGGCCTTCAGGGCTCTGCGAAAAAGTATCTTTTTCTATGTCATAGTATCTTTTTCTATGTCATTGTTACAGCCTGTCATTATCACTTTTCTATGTCATAGTATCTTTTTCTATGTCATTGTTACAGCCTGTCATTATCACTTTAGTCTCAATCTTCTCTGGTAGAATTTGTTCCATAACATCTTTTAGACATAGTCTGTCTATAGAGGCAGACATTATTTCAGTTAACCTCTGGGTCCAGTGTTCAAAAATATTCTTTAGTATGTCCAATATTTTGCAACATTCTTAAATTGTACTTTAATTGTACTCTTTAGTCCCTTCAAGCTTTAAAATCTTAATTTTAAAATCTTACTATGTATTTTTAAACATCCAAAATAGAAGTGTTTTCCCATGGGAAGGATTTGGATTAATTAATTCCAGAATTTATGTGGACCCTTCGTCTATTTGTAACTTTTTAAAATCAAAATTTTAATCACCCTTTTGCTGTTTATTAAAAAAAAAAAGTCTTTTAACTTCAAAATGTTCTTTTGCTAAGGATTGAAGGACTCTTACCTGGTGTTTGCAGACTTGTTGATCCAGAAGTTCCTAATAGCTGAAAAGCAGATAACAAGCAATTTCCAAAAGTGATTAGAAAAGGAAGCTTGCAGACTTAAATGTTCTTTCAAAAGGGGCGATCATGGTTTAAGCAAGATGGTTTTCCCTTGTGTCCCAGACCTCTAAACCCACCAAGGACCATTATTTTATAGTCTCTTTAAGAGGAGTACCAGTCTGAAGCACTTGTGATTGATCTCGGATCCTCTCCTTGACAAAGAGGAATTACAAAGAACTGATCTATTTGTTGACTCCTCATCCCACCATAGTTGTCAGCTCTGCATTTTGCAGAACTGTCTTCAATCCATCATGTTTTTCCTGGAAGTCTCAAGTAAGATTGTTTTTTTTTTTAAAGGAAAAGTTAGCCTGTGCATTTGTGCTCTTCATAGAAAAGAAACTGAGGGAGAACAAACAAATTAAGCAACATTGGTACCACCTTTTTGTAAGGTGTCACATTTAATCAGTTCTACAGAAAGCTTCTTCATAGTGTAGAAAGTATAATTCAGGATTCATATTCCTCCACAGCTGTGAAACGCAGTAAATGATATTTTGCAAGTCACTGTCTTTTTATTTAACCTACTTCACTGGGGTGGTGTCAAGCCAAAACTGGGAGTTCATAATTCAGCATGGATCACTGAGTGAGCACTTCGAAATTTAGAAAGAACAATTAAATATTTTACTATCTCCCCCCCCCCTTTTAAATTTTTTTTGGGCAGATGCTCAGAAGAATGTAACAACTGCAATGTTAAGTAAAAACAAATTGCTGCCCATTTTTTTAGTCAGCCCATCTGCTCCTAGGGTGGGTGGGATTAATCTTTGGAGTGAATTTCAAATAACACAAGTTCAGTCCTTCTAATCTGTATATGTGATAAAATTAACACCTTCCCAAGGGAAC
>NW_015389671.1:74167-94333 GCF_001527695.2 Protobothrops mucrosquamatus
AGTTCTCAAAAAAAAAAAAAAAAAGAGGATAGTTCTCAATAGTAGCATGCAGTATGCAGATCTGACGTGACACCCTTTCTTTATCTGTTGGATGCTTGTTAAAGAGCTATGGATTTTTCTGGGTTTGCATGGTAGGCATGCTGGTTTAGGAAAAAATGGGTCTGAATTCAGAAGATGTAAATATGATACAGATCCTATGGAAGAATAGACACATGGAGCCAGAAATACTTACACTGCTTTGACCCCATACTTCTGACTAGGATATATGGCACTCCAGGCCACATTGACTGATGGCACCACCGCCCACCAGGGCAAAGATTTACATTTTTAAAATGATTTCGAAAGAGGGACGGTGTTGACATCCCCTAAGCCTGGACACCTTCCTACTTGGCCTTAACTTAAAGTGATCCCTGCCTCTGGCCCAGCTTTGAGAGAACTAGTTAAGCTGGCACTTTAGAAAGATGTTTGGTCACATGGAAGGAAAGGGAAAAGGAAAGGGACAGAGACAGAGAAAAAAAGAGGGAAAATGAAGACAAAAGAAAATAGAAGGACCCGAAAGAACCAAGAAAAATAAATTGCAGGACTGGCAGTGCATGGAGAAGATATTGACAGCAGTGGCAAGCTGGAAAGGCAGGAGAACGGTCTTAGAAGGCTGAAAAGGAGATGGTGGAGGATGCCTGATGATATCTAGGAGATGTGATATGAGAAGCCAGACAGTACAATGTGACATAGAATCTCTATGGAGGTTCAGCCATGTATAAACTTCAAGCACAGTTTTCTATACTGTCACTAACAAAGTCAAAGGAGATGAGATGCTGTTATTCGGATTCACTATTCTATTCTACAGCCCAGGATGAAAACGAAGATGAAAAGGATTTTGACATAGGCATTATAATGCTGTTGGTACACAACCAATACTCCTGCTCCACTGCTACGGCAGCAGACAAGCTGGAAATTATAACATCTGCCAACCACCAGCATTACCTGGCAGTAGACCAATGTAGCCAGCCAAAGTAATCAAAGGAAGATGGCTAGCAACTGCGTGCACAAAAGCTATGGAAGTCTAATGACTTTTTGTGGGTCCAGTTGAGATAGAGAAAAGGTGGAAGGAATACAGAAAACAGGGATATGGAATTGTCAGAATAAAGAAAAGCCATCCGGGATAGAAATATAAGTTATAAAGACAAAATACAGAACACAAGAAAGCATGTTAAAAACACAAACAGAAATTTAAGCATACTAATACTGGTTTCAGATAAAAATGAAACTGAGTTATATATATATATATATATAGTTATATATATAGTAGTCCTTATAAGAATAAATTAACAAACCAAGATAGAATATCAATCTTCAGTTTAAAAATTATTTGGGAAACTTTTTTGTTATAAACTTCTTAAATAAAATAATTGTCTCTTGATTTGTTCTAATAGCATCCCTGAAAAATCCGCGACCAAATTCAAAAACATGGTTTCTTGAGCCTCGGCAATTACCATACTTGCCTGGGAAAAGGTGTGATTCCTTTAAGCAGCAACTGACAAATAAAGAATGAGTGTGCACATGAGACCTGAGGTATCCCTTAGGGGTGTCAAACTGCCGGATGCATCATGCCAAAACCGTGCCCACCCCAACTCCGGCAATGGGGAAAAAGTCGTGATATGTCACGACATGTCACATGACATTGTGAGTTTGAAACCCCTGCCTTAGCCACTTGGGATCTAAATTCTGCACATAAGTTCCTATGTAAGCTGGATGATGATGTAAGCTGCATTGTGGTGGAACCATATTTTAGCCTTCTATGTCTGCTTCTTCCTTCCTTCCTTCCTTCCTTCCTTCCTTCCTTCCTTCCTTCCTTCCTTCCTCCCTCCCTCCCTCCCTCCCTCCCTCCCTTCCTTCCTTCCTTCCTTCCTTCCTTCCATTCACCCATTCATCCATGTTTTTTTATCATTGTATGGAGATGGCTTTGAAGAAAATATGCAGCAGCCATTCGGAAACATAAATTTATTCAGAAAATGTGAGGAAAAAACCCTCAAGATTGCCCTACCTTGATTCTCTTCGGTATAAGAAGGAGATAAAGAGAAACCTTAATAAACTCTCAATTAAGTAGAGTTTTAATATTTTTTGTGTCATCAGTTTTCCTGGTCTACCAAAGTGCTGACTACCATTTACATCAATTGTATTCCCAGTCATAATCTTACCTATACCAAGGATATCACCAGATGGGCTGCTTAGATAATGATTTGTAAAGCCTGTTGGGGGGGGTATGGCCAATCATGTCTTTCACATTATGCTTTTTATTAGACAGAAAAGAACGTTAGCATCCCTATATATACCTATGACACATGCAACACTTCCTACTAACAATAATGACCTTACTGGATAGTATATCATAAATACAATCTGGAATGCCATACATACAAGCTAATATGCCATATATACAAGTAGTATGCCACAACTTGATCATATCCCACATATGCTCATGCTACTTTATACAAGCCAGGATTTCTAATTTAAAGACTGCTTTGTAAGCCAGTGTTGTTGCCTACTTCCCAGCTAGGAGGTACATGAAATATAGTTATTCTTTGACAAAATAAAAACAGGAAACAAATTTCAAGTTTACTTTATTATTGGCAGATATATGAGTAATGGTTCAATCCTGTTTTCTTCTCTTCAACATGAATTTACATTGATCTATTATTACACAATTAATTATCATCAATAACCATTGAATAGAATGGAAGATTTTAAAACAGTTTTTTTAAATATATTGTTGTGTCAGTATAAGTAAAAGATTGCTCTCAAGTCAAACCCAAGTGTGTAAGTAAAGAAAAGTTAGCTATTTATAAGTAATAGAATATAGTATCTCACATGTGACTATGAACATTTGTCAAAAGGCTTATTTTAGTTCATGTTACTTCAGAACAAAATGCACAGCATGCTAATATCTAGTCTACCATGTGAGACATGATATTTCAGAGCTCCTATCTGGGTTCTGGCTTTTATTATTTGCTTTAAAAAGATAGGTACATAATATCCTAAGAAATGAAAGTGCATAACTGAATGGGAATCACTCATTTCTGCTGCTGGAGACCTAGATGACAACCTATTTCCAATTGTTTGAAATTCTTCACTTGTCATAATTCTTCCTCCTAGAGACTTATTTTCTTTTCTGACAAATCCGGTAACACATTGAGTAAAGCTATTGATTCAAGCTGAATTAGGGAAGCTTTGAATGTTTCTCTTTTTCTGATGGTTGAATTGTTCAGGTTTTCTTGTCCTTTTTTAAAAAAAAATATATGCATTGCGTTAATATGCATTGGAACCCAATCTTTTGTTAGCTGCCATGGAGCTTCGTTTTTTTTATGTTCTTCAGGCGGAACATAAATATTTAAATGAACATGGAAGATGTTAGATGTTTTTAAAAGATGTCTTTTAAAAATTTCCTGAGTTTCTGTGGGTCATAGGCAGAATAGTGGGAGTAGACAACTTACTTAGAAAGTGTGTCTATGTATATGTAAACATCTCTATGTGTCTAGATCAGGGGTTTTCAACCTTGACAACTTTAAGACTTTGTGGACTTCAGCTGAAGTCCACAAGTCTTAAAGTTGACAAGGTTGCAGACCCCTGGTCAAGATCAATTTAATATTGTATTTAGGACACACCACAATATGGGTTGTGTCTGGAGGAATCATGGAAAAATCCAGCACTGTCCCCAAATCATAGTCTCTTTCCAAAGATCTGACTACTTTAGTGAAGAAGTAGTTTCTTAACACTTTTTTCTCTTTAACATTTCTATATCTTTTTCTTTGAAAGTACTGTTATATATGTAAAATCTTTTATGAAAACTATTGGATGGATGGATGGATCGATCGATCGATTGATGGGGAGAGAGAGACAGAGAGAGAGAGACAGAGAGACAGAGACAGAGAGATGGCCATTATAGGATCCTTTAATTCTTTTCCAACTCATATCAAAATCTAAAGCTAGCAGTCTGGCTAGCTAAGGATTTAGACTCTCACCTTTTTATTCTATTTACTTTTCTGGTTCCTTAAAATCTTTCCTCCTTTTGTTTTAAAGAAGGTTAAAGGGCCTGTGAGCCTCCATAGCTATTGAACTACAATTCCCAACAGTCCCTCTAGCTTCATCAGTAATAAAGGATATTAGAAAACATTATCTTCAACTCTTCTGGTTTTTAAGGAGGCTTAAGGAACTAGAGCAATAGTTAAGGTATACCTCTGGCCTTAGGATTGCTTTTCAGAATAGGAAGTGAAAAAATGAATTCTTATTTAAGCGAAGAGAGATTGTTTCACAAAAGCCAATACACTTGTCTATCTACTTTATAGAAGAACATCATCTTTGCAAAATTAGCTTATTGGCCACTTCTGTATCATTTTAGTCTTATACTCGGGCAGCTAAGTGTTGAGAGACTTGCTTAGATAAATTGTGCTGGTCACGAGAAGAGTAAGTCCTAACACTAAGTGGAGTCCTTTGATTTTCTTGAAAATATTTAATCTTGTCAAAATCCAAAATTGTATATGATAGCTTCAGTAATGTAGCACCATCATACTTTGGTTCATTAGTAGTCTTGTCAGATGAGCACAGCTCGTAAGAACAAAGAACTGAAATACACAATCAGAATTCTATGATGCACTGTTGGCTGAATTGCACATAATGCTAATATATAATCAGGGGTGGGATTCAAATATGTGAACAACTGGTTCTCTGTGTGGATGCAGCTTCTGCAAGTCCATTCTGGGCCTGGGCAACAAAAAATTAGCTACCAGTTCTGCTGAAGTGGTGCGAACCGGTGGAATCTACCACTGTATATAATGCTAGTCCATAAATAATGTGCCATATGCTAAATAAATAATGCACATAATGGACAACCACGTGTATGAGTAATAATGAATAACTTTACCCACTGCACGATATGCTTTACTTTAATTATGGTTTGTTGAACAAGCCAGTTTCCTTTATTACTCATTGAATGTACTTAATCATAAATCCACAAAAGTGCTAAGCCATAAATCAAGATATAAAAATTATATATATTTACCATACATTGAAAACTACAATGTAATTTGTGAAGCTATCTTCACAATATATTCCCAAGAGATCTGTTTTGGCTCCCACCTTGGTAGTGTTCCAGACAGTATTTTTGGTTATCTAAAACAATTAATATCATTTATATTCTTGGTTAAGTTTTTTGTTATGGGGAGTGTGCTTGTTTGATGCATGGAGTTTCCCATTTTCATTTTTGATGCAAGTCTCCCAGAGTCATTTTGGAATTGGGCAATCTCTAAAACTCATCAAATAATTAAAAAATCAGAATGGAGGATGTTTTGCATTATTATATATTTATAAATTCATAAAAATAAGTACTATATGGGTGGTAAACAGTTGTCAGGTTTACTACCAGCAACAGAAAACAACATCTATGCGAATATGCAAATGGTTAAAACACAGATATAACTTTTTTGACCCATAGAGTTCAGTGGAACAAATCTTTTGTCCTATAGAGAGATTCACTGGAGATCCAGCCCTTTTGCTTCTTTCTTACTCAGTCTCGAAGGTGCATATATTTTAAGGCAGTGGTTCTCAACCTTTTTAATGCTGCGACCCCCAACCGGTCGTAAGTCGAGGACTAAACTGGTCATAAGTCGAGAACTAAACCGGTCGTAAGTCAAGGACTAAACCGGTCGTAAGTCAAGGACTACCCAACCAGTCGTAAGTCGAGGACTTTCCCTTCCCGGGAGCGCCGCACATGCGTGGTTCTGCCCCCTGCGCCGGCCGAGGCGTAGCTGGCAAGCGGCAGAGACGGAGCAGGCTGACCACCAGCTGGCCCAGCCCAAGGGAGGTAAGGCACCCGCCGGAAAAGGGGGAAAAATGGCGGACAGCCTTGCTTGGCGACCCCCGTGAAATGGTCGATCGACCCCAAATGGGGTCGCGACCCATAGGTTGAGAACCGCTGTTTTAAGGGGACAGGACTGAAGAGAAAGGTTGAGTACTGCTCTCCTCCTCTGCGGAGCACCCAAAGTCAAAGGCTGGGTCTGTAAAATTTCATACATACATTTCTTCCCTGCTCCTTGACCCCATTGTCCAGTTTCCTCCATCTTGGCCCATTTGCTCCAAGTCTTCCTCTCTCTCCTCCTCTCCTGCTGCTCTGCCACACACCCAATCAACTGGGCATTTTCATGGCTGGCGATTCTACCAGTTGCCCTTTCCTTTTTTGCAGTCAGCAAGGCTCCTCCATGACGGACACTGCTTATTACTATTAATTCCTTCATTGGATTGTTCGGGCCAACCCAAACTTCTATTGCTTTATGCCTCTAGTTTTTTCCTCCTCTATTTTTCTGAAGACGTGTAGACTTTTCTTCCTTACAATTCATTTTCCCTTCCCATTTTAGAAACAAAAAAAGACTCATAGCTCTACTCCTTATCTTCCTTTCTCTTTAGGCTATCTCTCCCAAGACTGCATTCTTCATTTTCTATTTCATAGCTCCCTTTTGACTGGCTGAACTTCTTCTTCTCCACCCACACATCCCCCTTGCATGCCCACAGCTCTTTTTATCCCCTCTTAGGTCCTAAGTTTCCTGTCTCTATATCTGCTTGGAAAAAACAGCCTTTCTCAGTTTTGTTATCTTTAATTTCCTCAGTGACACAGTTTTGTCTAACCTCATCTCTCCCTCTGATCTCTACCTTTTTTTTTTTACTCTGTTTCTCCAAGGATACTATTTTGCTGGCTCCTTTAGCAACAACAGCCCTCTATTTTCTTACTATCTAGATTCTTTGCAATTATATTTTAGTCTATCACAGCCTCCTAGCAAACTCCAACCAATTTGTCTGAAACTTTTAGCTTTATTAATTATTCCCATTTTCTTAGTGCAGCCTTCTGTTCACCCTGGTAATAACTGGAACTCAAATTAGTTGTAACTAGGTGAAGTCTAACTGAATTCAATAAGCTAATTTATCTGGTTCTACCCAGTAGAAACCTGATGAGGTTTCTTTAACTGCATCATTGGATATTTAATAACAATACTACTAGTGTTCAAAACTAGTAGTAGTTCAAAACTAAGGTCGCTTAGTGTGACCTTATTTCAGATATTTGCTGTGGCAATTAAAAAGATTTCTCTCTAATATGGCAGAGGGAATCTGTCTTCTGGGAAAAGGAAATGACAAGTTCTTTCTCCAAAAGGAGAAGAGAGTACTCCTCACTCTCCTGGTCCTGGAGTAACATTAAACAGCCCTAAATTTGTAGTGAGGATTGTTTCTTCATGTGAATAACTGCGGTCAATGCGAGGATGCTTGGGTTTTCTTTGATATGGACCTGGTGCTTGATAGAAGGAATGATATTCTTGTTGAAGATGTGTTGAGAAAGTGGAGCAGATAACAAGATACTTCAAATAGTTTGGAAAACCTTCTATATCTGGGTCTGGTGAAAGTTCTGAGATGATGTCAAATCATATGGCTTCTTTGCTTTGGGTTTAGAAGTAGGGAGAAAAGGTGATGCTTCATAGACCTGCTTTCGATGGGGAGATTCAATCTAGTCACCACTGGATTTTTCTAGTCTGACAATTGTCCCTTTTCTAATCCAGCTTTTCTACCATCTTTCTTCCTTTCTTGGCCTTGATGAAGATACATAAAGGCATTTGTTCATTGACACGAAGATGCCAAAATAAAGAAAAGCACAATGCTATTTTGATACTTGTCTCTCTCTGTGGGTGCCTATGGATTCACCACATGCGCAAAAGAGTAAGTGTAAGCTGCCACTTGTTTACACTATTTGACAATTTATCATAATATGGTTCTTCTGTTTTCTTTCAGCGCTGTATTTCAAAACTGGTATTGTTGTTTATTACAAGACAGTGGTTGAACAGTTACGTATGAGAAATTACTTTAGAATCAGTGAAGCAAATACTTATAACAGTTAAATTAAGTCCCATTAATTTCATCAGGACTTGATTTCAATGAATTTTAAAAAGAACTTTGATTATTATTCTGTCAAAGAGTTTAAGTGTACAGATATAGTTTCTACCTCCAATTTATTCCCACAACGGCCCAACCTTTGTAGGCAAGTTTTATCATGACAGTTGTATTCTCGTTGTTTTGATTTCTGTAAATTGTTAAAAGTCACAAGATTATGGTGGCATAAAACATCTAATAAATAAGAAGAAAAGTATTATTTATTTCATTAAATGTAGAGGCTCAACTCTGGTGGCTTACATTACAAAAAAACAGACAATAAGAACAGAAAGGGGAAAAAAGCAGGGAATAAATCCTGAATGTCAAAAAGAAGGAACACCATACACACACACAAACAAACAGACAAATATACACATATCAAATATCAAACATATTTCATTTCCCTCCCCCTTCCCCATTTTTCCCACATAAAATTTTTATGGAATTTATTGGGAATGGAACTTGTGCTTGTCCAGAATTCATATATGAATAAGTTTCTAGGAAAGAGTTATGCCTTTAGATATCCACAAAAAATAATATGTTAAAATCCAGTCTTGGATGATCTGTCTTGGCATGTTCAAACAACCACTTCAGTTGATTAGTATGCCCCAAGTCCCAGGCCAGGGCTGTTTTTAGAAAGAGAATAAACTGATTGGGGAAGGATATGACTTCTTCATACTTTAAAGTTGTGATGATGTATTGTGATACACTCACACACACACACACGCAACACGTACACGCACACACACACACACACTTTTATTCAGCAAAAATAAAAGAGAGAGGGCATTGCTGTTAAATGTAAGACCACTGAGCAGGAAAAGAAACAAGGAATCTCTGTATCTAAAAGGCATAACTGTTTCTTGATATTTCCTTAAAAGATGTAAGGTAAAATTCTGCAGACCCAATTATG
Organism: Protobothrops mucrosquamatus; assembly: GCF_001527695.2. Classification (NCBI taxonomy): domain Eukaryota; kingdom Metazoa; phylum Chordata; class Lepidosauria; order Squamata; family Viperidae; genus Protobothrops; species Protobothrops mucrosquamatus. Next base: position 83,043 of record NW_015389671.1, read on the forward strand.
ACTGTGCAGGTCATTGTATTCTTTCATAGCGTAGCCATAAAATGAAACTGTTATTTGTAAGAATAAGAATAAAATAAAACGAAAATCTTGGGTAGGTCATATTTGCCGAATTTGGGTGGCCTAAGTGCTAGTATTCTGCCTGTTGGAAATAAAATGTGCAACCTTTTTATTATACTGAATAAAACTCTAAGATCCCCAAAGCTGTATATGTACCTTCCAGGACATTTTTATTTTTATTTTTTATTTATCAAATTTATTGGCTCCCCATCTTACCATGGGGTGACTTTCCCAAAGTTGGTAATATTTAAATTTAATTGTTAATGGTAGTAAAGCGGGTTTAATAATACTAGCTATTAACAGAATAATTATTTTGAAGATCGTGCAGTTTTACTGTTAATTGCATCCCTTTTTTTTTATCATGTTCCCCCCTATTTTTGTGGCATGGCTTTCACATCAGGCACTTCCTGCCCCCAGATTTGTTCACTTCTACACTTTGACCTGTGTAAATAAGAGCATTATCTACTCTAAAACTCACCCTTCTCTCTTTTTATTATTTCCATTCCAACAAACTGCTGGAAAGACATGTGCTTTGGCTAATAAAATGTTGGAAGAAATTCCAGAAACCATTCTTGGGGTGCGTTCTCTATTGTGTTTTATTCTTTCCAATCCAAGAGAATGTTAGAATCCCCAGAAACTGAATGCAGTGGGGCCAAATGTGATGTGACAGGGAGAAACTGGCAACAGAGAGTTTGAAAATGGGATGGAGCTAGGTCGGGGCTGTGGAGAGAGAGAGAGACACAGAAGGAAAAACAAAGCCAATCCATCCCTATGTGTAGAGGAAAGAGGGAATGGCCTTGAAGGATAGGAGGAAGAACCTCCACCAAGACAATGCTTAGATAAGTGAAGCTTGAGCCTGGGCCAAGAAAGTAATTTGAGAAAATATCTCAGACAATCCCCTCCCTGGTTGACATGAAGAGAAAAGGAGGAAGGTGGAATGGCAACGTTGCTATGGTTGTTACAATAAAAACAGTCCTGGCCTATAACACTGTAGGAGAAGGACTGGCAGAACCAGGGGGCAAAGTGAAAAGAGGGTTCAGCCTAAAATCCCTAAAGCAAATTAAATCCAATCCTCCTTGGGTACCATTGACCCTTATTTAACTCTAACCTGTATTGGCCATTAGTTGAGGAGATTCTTGTGCATAGGCTAGATCAATAAATCAGTTTAATTGAACCTGGTCTTTTGCACCTGACAAATAGTCTACTTTATTAGGGCTGAAACTGTGGGAAAGATAGTTGGGCAACATATTGGTATGCTGTTGATTGTTCCACACAAACACTTTTTGGCCTCCCTTTCGGTCATGTAACCCAGAGCACAGTATATTCAGCCCCCCCCCCATTTTCAAATGCACACATGCAAACATACAGTACAAACACACCCATATACACACATGTACACACCATGGCAAGATACAACATTGTTCACAACTTCATTATACTGAAAAATGCAGATGCCTCCTATGGCTGCTTCTTTTAAAGGGGTTGGAAAGAATTCCAGTAGCCATACTCCACATGCTTTTCCCAACTATGTTTAATTTAATTTTTATTGTTTCATAAGATAATTGCCAGTTTTGAAAGGAAACCATTTTTGAGCCATGATTCATAGGGTAGCAAAATGAGCAATGTCTGAGGTGGATCATTTGTACCGCCTAGGCATCAGGAGTGATTCCATAGTGCAACCACATCCAGATAATCTAAGACGCAGCAAAGGTTCCTCCTTCCAATGAATGAAGGAGAGCAGTAATTTATGCGGTGTTGTGGCAAGCGGCTTCCTTAGTGGGTGAGTATTTTGTGCTCACAGAGGCCTCTCATCACTCATTCATTTTGTATTCATTTCAAGCAAAGCAAGAAAAGTTCTTTCATCGCCAGATGCTGATGTGGGAATCCCGACACTGACTGCATCCAGAATCAAACAACCCACAATCCAGTGTGAGAAGCAGTTCAAATAGAATTCAGGATCAGCCTCAGCAATGTTGCTGAGAAGCAGCAACATGGGACCCTCCACCTCCCACTTCAAATTCACAGAAGGCAAAATTGTGCAACCTGGCCATGAGCAACCTCCCATAAAAAGAGTGAGGATCAGCAATCCTAATGTATCACTACTTGTCAGCCCTCTCAGATAAGACCAGCCAGGAAACATGAGTAGATGAACTAATTCTAGTATATTGTAAGGCTACAATACACTAACATTAACAGAATCTGTCAAGACTGAAGGTACAAACTTCCCACAACCAGTTTAAATTGTTTGATCCTTCAGGGCTGGTCCTTTTTAAGTTTCTTTCCTAACCATCAAGCAACTGTCTGCTCTCCTGTCTGATTGTTTCCTAGGCAAGTATCTCTTCCCTTCTTTCTCCAAGCTCTATACATTATATTACACTACTGTGCTCTCTCTCTCTCTCTCTCTCTCTCTCTCTCTCTCTCTCTCTCTCTCTCTCTCTCTCTCTCTCTCTCTCTCTCTCACACACACACACACACACACACACACACACACACACCTCAAAATATCCTTTCTACTGGACAGCCTGTAGCCTTCCAGATGTTTCTGAATGACAATTCTTAAGGCTATTAAACCTGGCCTGCAAAAAATTTGAACAACCACCAGGTAAAAGCAGTTTAGATATGGTAGCCCTACACTCTTCCAGAATCTCTCATGATTGGCCACGTTGGCTGGGGCTTCTGGGAACTGTAGTTCAATAATGTCAATATGGTCTCATATTTCTCACCATGCTCTAATGATAAAACTAGCCCTTACATGATTTTAAAGCAAAGTGCAATACCGAGAATAGCCTGAAAGAGATTCTGTTGAAATATACTATATTGCAATGCAATGCAATGCAATGCAATGCAATGCAATGCAATGCAATGCAACGCAACGCAACGCAATGCAATGCAACGCAATGCAATGCAACGCAATAATAATGGATCAATTATGAGCATATAGGTTTTCTCAGACATGAAACTCATTAAATGAGATCTTTTGTTACTAGACACCCCTTTTCTAACCTGACATGGCTTGAAAGCTTGTTGTGAAACATTTGTTGTCCTGAGTTCATTGGAAGAAACAGTAATAATAAAGAAATGATGGCAATATGAACGGAAATAGATATCTATGTTATTACTCCCAGAGTCAGATACACACACACAGGTATACATTCTATAGTCCTTACTTTTAAATTATTGTAATGCTGGGATGATCTGGAGATGCTTGAATTTTTTTGATTAAAGGGGTAGAAGGAGGAAGGCCAGTGATAAAGCAAAGGTTCTGTTTATAAGAGCTCCTGCATCCCCAGATAAGAACTGGGAAAGTATGCATTTGAAACCCTACAAAGCTTCAAGCTGTGCAGTTAATCCTGCTATAATGCCATCTTCTCCACTCTAATGTGTTCCATATATATAAGGGACACATTTCCCAGTATTCCTAGCCAGCACCGAGCATTATGGCAGCTGAAGTCACACACTTCTGAAGTCAACAATTGAGAAAAGGAGACTAGATGAATGCTCTGACTTGGCCATGCCTTCAAGCAATTTGTAAAAATAAATCTCTGCTCAACACCAGTTTCTCCAGTCAGGCACTTGCAGCTACATCCTCTCCATTTGATCTGCTCCCCATGAAGCTGTCATATGGATTCCCATTTCCTTGCTGAAGCTGGTTTCTCTAGGGAAGAGGGGCAAGCCAGAATCTTGATTTGATTCTTTAAACTAGACTTCAAAATGCCTTTTTGCTGTTGCACTAAATTTTCCCAGAGTCATCCTAGAGTGGTGACCTTTCAGAAATATTAGTCTCTCTCTCTTTTTTTTTAAAAAAAGCATAATGTCAGAAGGAGAGAGAATATTTCAAAATGGCAAGCTTGTGCAGTGTGATGCATCCAGGGAAAAATTTACTGACCTTAATGGTGGGCAGGATGGGGGGGGGGAGATGCAAATGAAATAACCTCAGCAACCAATTTGGATCAACAAAGCGGGAGAAAAAAAGAGAAAATAATGTTAAAAAGAAGCAGACAGGTATGCGGCAGAGAAAGCAATGTTTAACTTAAAAAAAACATGTTTTGAGGTAGCTTTATGAAAAGGAAAATGCAATCAAAGATGGAGTTTTACAGTCTGTAACAGAAGAAGACAGTTTTGGACTCCACAGAAGATTTACCAGGATTTTAAATCCCTCTTTTTCCTCAAATCTTCCTTGCAACAAGTGCAAGCAAATTAATATGAAATTACACACATGATTTGCTTCTTTCTGTAGCCCCTTCTTATCCAATCACCAATGAAAAACATTGTATTTCTTACTTTTGCTTCTGACGATCTTAATCTTTAATGGATCAAATTGCTGTCACAGAATGTCAGCTTTCTCACATAGTCCAGATGGCAAACATGACCAGATCTCCATCTTAAATATTTCTTCAAGGTTTTAGAAATCCTCATTTGTAACCCCCAAAATAAGTCTTCTGCTGGATCCTTTTTCATCTCTTGCTTTGTCATTTGTATTTCCCTTTTGACCATCACCTCCATTTTATAACCTTCATTTCTTTATTTTCTAATATTTTCCCATCACCTACGACTTCTCTGCTCATACTATATATCCATAAATTCTTCCATATTGTTGCCCGTCACATCTTTCACTTATTCTTTATAAACCATCTTCAAAAAATACATTTACAGGTGCAAAGATTATGGATGTCAAATTAGTTATAAATTTCTCTCCCGGTTTTTCAAAGCTTTTAAAAAAGATTTCATACCTTTATTTGTCCTCTTGCAAATTTCATTTTTCTTTGCTAAGAACATTAGTCTCCTTTAGCGACTATGTTTGTGAAGTCTCACGTTTCTTCTTTGTTGCTTTGCTTTCAGTTTTTAGCCAATGATATTTCTCCTGATAGATTAAACAATTTATGTTTCATAGTGTAATGGCATGTAGGAATGACCTTGGGAAACAGGTCAAAGAAAGGAACAGTCAGAGTGTAGTCCTTTTTGTGAGCAGAGCAAGACGCTCAGAAGGGAGGTTATAAAGGTGACATCAGAAGAATTGTACTTTCAGACCTGCAAGATTTAGCCCATATAGCTTTACAATAAAGTAGAATTAGCTTATATGGCCATGTTTCATGTTTGGTCTACCTGGTAAGGCTGACACATGGAAATACTTTGTTTAATCAATTTTTCAAAGATCTTAGCAATAGTCTTAACATTCCAAATTTGCCTGGTCCCTCAATCTTTTTATAACTTTTATAATTTATTTAGCTTTTTGCCACTTGTTTTACTTTCATTCCTTCAATTTCTAGTTGAAAACTAATGAAAACTCTTCTATTTTGTAGTTTTGTTGTAGTTTTACTCACTACAATAACAATAACTCACTTGATATTTGGAAGACCTCTTTCTGTTTATGTATTTATTAATATCCTGCCTTTCTTGTTTTTATAAATAGCTCCAAGTGGCACACATATCCAACACACCTACCTCCTCCTATTTTCCCCACAACAACCCTGTGAGATGAGTTGGGCTGAGAGAGTGACTGGCCCAAGGTCATCCAGCTGGCTTTCCTGGCTAAAGTAAGACTAGAACTTATGGTCTCCTGGTTTCTAGCCTGGTACCTTAACCACTAGATCAAACTGATTCTTTTAACTGTAAAATAATTGTAAATTTGAAAGTGATTAGAAAATGGTTGCACCCATGTCCTTAAAGGCTCTGCCACATTTGATAGCTTGATAGCTTCCCTTGATGCCTGATGCTCAGGCTCACTGCATGACCACTATCCTGTAATCTCCTCACAAGGAACAATCATCTGGAGTGCAAAAGGGCAATCTCTTATCCTCTTCTTTTCTGGAGAGGTTCCTCTGGACCGAGCTTACCACCAATCCATAGGTTGTCACCACCGCATCAACTCCTCTCTTTCAAAGAAATCTAGTTCACCATTTTTCCTCAGCTGGAAGTCCTAGATCAGGACATAAGTCCTAAGGCTCATTTCTAGCTATTTAATCAGCAGTTTGTGGGAATCAATGGTTTGTTTTCCCATATGTAGGGAAATCATGGATGGATCCAACAGATTAGGATTTCTTATTTTCACGGTGCTGTGGATGTTGAATAAGGCAGTTGTTCTATATTTAGTTGTTCAATCTTTAAAGGACAAAATCCCGGTTCTCTTGGTATAGATGTTGCCCTCTGTCCTTTTTTCTTCTGTATTTATTTCTTTACTTTGTTCCTGAACATGTTGATGCAAAAGTAAATTTCAATGAGATCATGAGAGTTCATTCCCAAGTTATAATATATTTCTAGTATTCCAGCCCCACTGTTTCTGATTTGAACTTGAAGGTACACATAAGAGAAAGCTTATCACAATGCAGATTAGGCTTATGATGAATTTAATATGCTTACGCATGCCAGATTGCTTTGCTGTTTCAGGATATGAAGTGGAAGATAAGCAGTATCACCACCTCTCCTCACTTACAAGCTTGTTACCGAACTTTTGAATACAAATGTGCAATTTATCAGAAAGTTACCTTCATTTACATTCTAAAACTTGCTTAACTGGGTCATATTCATTTAATTTGCCCCAACCAAGCTGTTAAAATGGTGCAGAAATAATGGGTTCATTCATTGCCCTAAACCTTATGAGCTGAACCATGGCCTTAGTTTGGCTTTGGCTTACGTCATGAACAAATATAAACCATAGCATTTGGCTTAGAAAACTGTGGCTCATTCAATAAACCATGGTTAAATACACTATGGCCATGGATTAGTGTGAAGAATGAACTTAGGCAAAGAATGGAGAACTGGCAAGGAAGGATGATGTTTTCCAAAATCAAAATCCTCTTAAAAGTTTGGAAAAACATAACTGTTTGAAAAAAGCTTTCAACAAAGTTCTTCCTTTTTATATTATTATTATTGTTATTATTATGTGTAACAGTTCCACTCATTTTACAGCTTTGGATGTTTTGCGTTTCTTTTTGTGTTGTTGTGTTGCTCCATTATCACCAGTGTTTCATGACTTGTGGAAATAATGGAAAGGAGCTTCCATTTACCTGGTTACATAAGGTTCTATTCAACCCAAATCAGCTCTCAAAATTTTCAGCTAGGATAGCTGAACATTTGTAATACCAAGAATTGACTTATGAAGGTCATTGACTCTTCTTAAATTTCAAAAAAGCTGACTTTAATAAACTCAGAGAGAACTTAGGAAAGATCCCATGGATGAAAATCCTAAAGGGGAAAACAACCCAAGAAGCATGGGAAACTCTGAAAAATGTGATCATAAAAGCCCAACCAGCACAATACCACTGAAAAAGAAAAACAAGAAATTCAAGAAGAAACCAGTATGGCTGCACAAAGATCTCTCTGACAAACTGAAAGACAAAAAGAACAAATACAAAAAAATGGAAAGAGGGGCACATAACTAAGGCTGATTATCAGCAGATAGCCAGAACATGCAAAGATGAAGTCAGGAAAGCAAAGGCTCAGAACAAACAAAGACTTGCAACAAAAATCAAGGATAATAAAAACAGTTTCTTCCAACATATTAACAACAAGTAAAAAGTCAAGGAAACTGTAGGTCCACTAAAGAGAGAAGATGGGAAGGAAATAACAGGCAACAGGGAGAAAGCAGAGCTGCTTAACTCATTCTTTGCATCAGTCTTCACACAAAAAGAAACTATAGCCCAACATACCAAAAAAAATCACTGCAAAAGACAACCTAGAAACAAAAATTAAAATAAGCAAGAAAATGGTAAGAAATTGATGAATATAAATCACCGGGACCCGACAGATTACATCCCAGAGTTCTGAAGGAGCTGGCAGATGTTATCTCAGAACCATTGCACCATAAACTTTCATAAATCCTGGAGCACCATAGAAGTACCTGAGGATTGTAAAAGGGCTGATGTGGTTCCCATCTTCAAGAAAGGAAGCAAAATGGACCCAGGAAACGACAGACCAATCAGTTTAACATCAATACCTGGGAAGATCCTAGAAAAGATAATCAAAGAACAGATCTGCAAATAACTAGAAACAAACAAAGTTATAGCTAATAGCCAGCACGGGTTTGTTAAAAACAGATCATGCCAAACCAATCTTATTTTATTCTTTGATAAATTGACTAGACTAGTAGACCAGCGAAATGCTGTGGATCTAGTATACTTAGACTTCAGCATTTGATAAAGTAGACCACAACTACTCCTTGGTAAGCTAGAAAAAGGTGGAATAAACAACATCACCACCAAATGGATCTGTAGCTGGCTGGCAAACCATACTCAACAAGTAATCCTCAACAGAACTATATCCACATGGAGAGAAGTAAACAGTGGATACCACAAGGTTCAGTCTTAGGCCCAGTACTCTTCAATATCTTCATCAATGACTTAGATGAGGGAATTGAAGGGGAACTCATCAAATTTGCAGATGACACTAAACTGGAAGGAGTAGCCAATACCCCAGAAGAGAAACTCAGGATCCAAAAAGATCTTGACAAACTTGAACAATGGGCCCTATCCAACAAAATGAGTTTCAATGTGGAGAAAAGCAAAGTTTTACATTTAGGCTGGACAAATCAAAGGTACAAGTACAGATTAGGTGAGACGTGGCTTAAAAATAGTAACTGTGAGAGGGACCTTGGAGTCCTAATGGATGATCACTTGACCATGAGTCAGCAGTGTGCAGCAGCAGCCAAAAAAGCTAATATAATCCTAGGTTGTATAAACAGAGGCATAGAATCAAGATCACTTGAAGTATTAGTACCACTTTATAAAACCCTAGTAACACCACACCTGGAATACTGCAGCCAATTTTGGTCACCATATCACAAAAAAGATGTTGAGACTTTGGGAAAAAATCTGAGAAGAACAACTAAAATGATCCAAGGCCTGGAGACTAAAACATATGAAAAACAACTACAGAGCTTGGATTTGGCTAGTCTAAAAAAAGAAATAGGAAGGACATGATAGCAGTATTCCAGTACTTGAGGGGCTGCCACAAAGAAGAGGGGGTCATGTTATTCACCAAAGCACCAGAGGACAGGACAAGAAACAATAGTTGGAAACTGATCAAAGAGAGAAGCAACATGGAATTAAGGAGAAACTTCCTGACAGTGAGGACAAATTAACCAGTGGAACAGCCTGCCTTCAGAAATCACTGGAGGTTTTTAAGAAGAGGTCAGACAGTCACTTGTCTGAGATGGTATAGGTTCTCCTGTTTGAGCAGGGGGCTGGACTAGAAGACCTCTAAGGTCCCTTCAAGCTCTATTCTATTCTATTCTATTCTATTCTATTCTATTCTTGGGGCAATATCGTCTCTGAGATTAATTTACTTGAAAAATAAAAAAGGGAACATATGCATTCTCAAGCTATTGCATTTTTTTTTTAAAAATGGGCAGCTGCTGTTATGTTAGGTTTGTTTTTTCCTGTTTATATAGAAAAAAATGTGTAATACGCTGCTGAGGTTTTTGCCTCCTCCTACCATCCAATCTTACTAAGAAAAGATTGCCAAACATGGAGACACTGTCATCAGCCATCATAAGTCAAATGTGGTAGAATTCTTCAAAAGAAATGGTGCAAGCATTGCATTTCTTGTGATGTCTATGTTTCATGGGTAGCTTTCAGAATTCAGCCAGTGGTTCTCCCAAAGGTAAGGGATGTCCATTCAGGCCTCGGTTCATGTGTGGTGGTGACTTTAAGCCTACAGGCATTTGGCCCTGTATTCAGTCTAAGCAGTATTGTCAAATTTACCAAAGAGCAAAATATTTGCTTCCAGTCTAGTAAAACATTTCCTCACTGGCCCCTATCTCCTAAAGACAATATTTTACTTGCTATCAGACTTCAAACTTGTCCTTTTTATCTTTGATATCTTTATTTCCTTTAAGTTATTGTTGGTTCCTGGCAACTGCCTGTGCTAATGTCTGCAGTTTTCTTGGCAAGCCTTTTCAGAAGTGGTTTCCATTGCTTTCTTCTTAGGACTGAAAGAGTGACTGGCTTAAGGTCACTCAGCTGACTTTGGGCTTGTTGTGGGACTAGAACTCACTCAGTCTCCCAGTTTCTAGCTGAAGGCCTTAACCACCATCTATATACTACTAAAACTCTACTGTCTGTTTGTAACCTTCAGTCGGGTGAAATGGTGTATCATAGGTTGACATTTGTGAATTGATAGATCATAGATGGGCTAATTTATCAAATGCATCCAAAATCCAGACTCATGAGCCCATGGGATTGAAATTTTGGCAACTTTTGGCTTCTTCAGTGCTACTGTAGTCAGCCATGGTCAGCTGATTGTTATTTGGGAAGCCGACAGAAAGTATAAATTTGATCATGATTGCCCACACTCCCTGCCAGCTTTGCTTGACAATGGAGAACATGGACAAGGAAGAAGCCAGTACAGAAGATCACAAGTTGTTTAGGTAAGTGTCTTCACCTGCAAACCAGACAGTGTTAACCAATAGGAAATGACCGTTTTCGCACCTTGCGCATGCGCACAAGGCTAGCGCCACTCTGTCTGATCCCAGGCAACTTTTGGTTTGCCCGGGACCATTTGCAACAATTCTGAGCCTGCTTTTCTGCACTAGTAGGCTCAGGACACAACACTGCACATCCCCATATGTTCTTCCAACCTACACTACACCCATTGGTGGGATTCAAATATGTGAACAACCGGTTCTCTGTGTGGATGCCGCTTCCGGAAGTCTGTTCTGGGCCTGGGCAACAAAAAATTAGCTATCAGTTCTGCTGAACTGGTGCAAAATGGCTGAATCCCACCACTGACTACACCCCCTATGGCACTTTTCACATACTGTACCTCCGCACACCCATCCTGACCCTTGCCATGACCTGCATGATGCCTATTATTTTATGTTAAATCAGTGGGAAACCAGGCCGGGATACAGCACGGAAACGGCATTGGTCACGTTGGTAAATGATCTCTGGAGGGCCCGGGACAGAGGTTATTCCTCTGTCCTAGTTCTTTTGGACCTCTCAGCGGCTTTTGATACTGTGGACCACGGTATCATGCTGCGGCGTTTAGGTGGGTTGGGAGTGGGAGGCACGGTTATGCGGTGGTTCTCCTCCTTCCTCAACGATCGTACGCAGTCTGTATTGGCAGGGGGACAGAGGTCGACCCCAAGGCCCCTAATTTGTGGGGTGCCACAAGGGTCGGTCCTCTCTCCACTCCTGTTCAATATTTATGTGAAGCCGCTGGGGGAGATCATCCGTGGCTTTGGGGTGGATTTCCATCAGTACGCTGATGATACTCAGCTGTACATATCCACCCCGGGC
>NW_015389671.1:94761-100848 GCF_001527695.2 Protobothrops mucrosquamatus
GCCTAGGGGAAAATTTTAATGGGGTTTTAAAGTAATTTTTAAATCAATCTGACCACATTACTAATATTTGTTTTTACTTATGTTTTTAATATTGTAGTTCTGGGGATTAGTGTTTTATCTGGTTGTTAGCCGCCCTGAGTCCGCAAGGAGAAGGGCGGGATATAAATTAAATTAATAATAATAATAATAATAATAATAACAAGAATTCTAAAGTAAATGTGGATGGGAGGGAGGGAGGGCAAACTGGGAAGGGAAGGGCAGAGAAGAAGGAAGGAAGGAAGGAAGGAAGGAAAAAAGGAAGGAAGGAAGGAAGGAAGGAAGGAAGGAAGGAAGGAAGGAAGGAAGGAAGGAAGGAAGGAAGGAAGGAAGGAAGGAAGGAAGGAAGGAAGGAAGATTTCCAATGCTCCTTGCCTGCTTCCCAGAAGGAAACTCAATAAGTAAGCCAACAGGAAGTCAGAAGTCGTTCCCCCTCCTGATTATTTTTCCCCCAACCCTGGTCATTCTGTTTTTCTGTTTAGATAAGGAAATATCTCTGAAATGATGACCCAAATAGATCATAGGAATGTACTTGCATTTTATAAAGGGAAAACTGCAGCAAACTGATGGGTTTCCCAGAGTTCCAAATGGTGCTTAATTCTCTTTCATTTGGACCAACTGAAAGCCTCAGCAGAACGTGGTAAAATTTCACATGCCTTGGAAGACGGAGCTTCTTTATCTTTGCTGCCATCTACCGATCATCTGGATGTTTTCAGCCCATAGACAGCGGACAAAATTAAGAACAGCAAACCTTTTTCTAACTTTGTCGTTTCCACACTTTTAAAAATCTATAACTGTATTTCATCAGAATTTAAAATGGTATTTAACTGGAATATATAATATATTATTATATACTGCTCACAAAAATAAAGGGAACATTTTACCATGGAACTGAAGGGGTTTGCGTTCCCTTTATTTTTGTGAGCAGTATATTTAGGAAAATGCTTTATCCCCCATTTGAAGCTTGAAATTCACTCTGAAATATATGCTTTGATATGTGAAAAACCATTTTTGTAAAATTCAGAGAAGGGCAAATCTGTTGGATCAGCCCAGAAATCAGTTAAGTTCTAATGTATACATTCATCCATGAGGTGTGAATTAAGTCATTCCCTAAGAGACTGAATTTTCCAGTTATAACTCAAGACCAGGATGTTCACATGCAAAGGACAAGGCTTTGATTTATGGGAAAGATAGAATTGCTATAATTATATCTTCATGTATAGAAGTGAAGGAAGCCGTATTTAACTATGATTTCTTTTCTTCCCAGCCTATTAAAGGCTTAGGAACTTAGTTTTCCATTATATCTTCTTGTCCTAATTAAAACATCTTCAGCTTGTTAGCATTTCACCTTCCCAAAATGTTTCAATCCGCAGTGTAAAAAGACTCTGGTTTAGAATTGTGTTGTGTTATCTAACTCATTAATTACAGTGAACAAGCAAAGGTTGTTTTGTATAGGGTAAGTCAGGTATATAGACTGTCTCAGCATAATTCTTTCCATCTAGCTGAGGGTTGTTATTGGTTTGTCTTTTCTGTCTGTTTATCTTGCTGACTAAGCTGCCAAATTGGCTTTTTGCTGTTCATGTCCAAGAAGATGCCAGGGCGTTATAACTTCATTAAACCTTATTGCACTTTTTTTCCACATATGCTTCACTGAAGGGTTGAAAATTTCCAGCATTAAAGTAGCACTGATGCGTTGGAAATAGCCACCTGGCTAAGGTGCTTTTCTTTTCAATTTCAGTACCCTTGAAAAGGACAAAAGGGGTGGAGAATTTGTTATAGTTACCCATATATAAGAGTAGAGGTCTATTTCTACTTCCGTTGGAACATAAACTAGTTCAAAATAAGGGATAACCTTTCAAAGGATGCCAGTAGCTTGCTCTGTGGAGAGCTTTGCGATGCAATGAACTAATAAAACCGACTAATAAAACATAAGATTTCGTTCACGTATATTATTTTAATTGAATTTTAATTCATATTGTTTTGGTTTTTGTATGTTTGCCTTGCTACTGCCTAGTTTATATGGCACTTTTATTTTGCATTTTACTGTGTACGTTTTTATTCAAGTTGTATTTTGAAATGTTTTGTCGTAAACAGCCCAGTGACCTTCAGCAACACAGAACACCCCTATGCGAAACTGTGGTTTGTTTGTTTGTGCAAGACACAAGTGGAGAAGTCTCACTGCCGTTAAAGAAACTATCCTGACATCTGTTTTTTAAAGACTGATTCTCAGTCTTTTGCTGTAACAAGGTAATGTTTAATGAAGCTTAGTCTGCAGCTTTAAATCCATTTCTTAAAGAGTAGGCCAAAGTGAACTTAATAAAGTTAGTCCTCGATTTAGGATCAGTCACTTAGTTACCATTCAAAGTTATGATGGACCTGTTCATCATAACTTACAACCCGGTTCAAAGTTTGATAGCTGCCACCCTCCAGAGTGATGTGACTACATTTCAGATGCTCAGCAACCAGTCCACATTTACAGCCATTTGCACTGTCCTGGGGGGTGTGTGTGTGTGTGTGTGTGTCACATGATCGGTTTTATGACATTTTTGCTGAAAACCAGCATTTACTTTTGGTTTTGGGACAAACCAGCCCATAATGAACAATTGGTTTACTTAACGACTACCTCAAAAAAGATTATTAAATTGGGTCAGCCACATGGAGGACCTACTTTATGACCATCGTTACAACTGTAATGGGCAGGCTCCATTACGGTCTTGGAGTCAAGGACCACTTGTAGAAGTTTCTGTTCAGCAATATATATACAGGATTGTTCAAAACCGTTTGGATTCTAAGCTGTTGCTGGCTATTCATGTTTACTGAGAAACAAGATAAGAGAATTCACTGAGGCTTACTTAGCTGGATGTAAATCACAATAAAGATCAATAGCAACTAAATAACAATTGAAGAAAACAATAACCAAAAAATAAATAAATAACAGACAGCTGCACAGTAGCTCTCGACACATTTTTTTTTTTACAAAAACTCTCTTTTTTGAGGATATTTCTTACTAAAATGGTTATTCTATACGAAAATGGAATTTCAGCCTACCTAAGCATAGGGTTGCAGCATTAGTGCTTTGAACGGTACTTAATCAAGTAGCATTAAGCAAAATGTGATGAGAGTCAGATTTTCTGTGCAGCTGTCCTTTTCTCCTTCCTTCTCCCGCAAATCCTTTTGTTAGGAGCCAGTAACTTTATGTCTTATCATAATACATTGGTAAATGAGCCTGTTCTTCTCCAGGTAAAAAGAGGATTCTTCTTTTTGAAATCAATTTCAGAATTATTATTTTTTTTGGCAGTTTCTTCCATTTTCTGGGGAATATATCATCCCCATTTAGCAAATTATTCCTTTCTTAGTATGGAATAGAGGAACGATCACTTAATGTCCTATTTCCATCTTGGCTCTACTGCTATTATATGCCTAAAGGGGTTAAGACTGGAATTGTTAAAGGCTCCCCCTTTGGGGCTGTCATGCTAATTAGTTATAGGATTCTTTTCAGTGGCCCTGGACATTTCTGTGTCTTTTGATAAACACAAATAGGTAATGAGTGTGGGATTTGGGGTAAGCTACAGTTCAGGGCCTTACAATCTGCATAACAAAATTTCAAATTTTTTTTTGGGGGGGGAAAGAGTCTGAGTATTTTATGTAGCTTTTTATGTGTACTAAAATCTTATGTAGCAAGTTTTTATGTTAGATTTAAAATGGCTTTAGATATTTTCAGTTTTTCGTGGTGACCCAAGGTCCTGTTTTGGTATGCACTTTTTAGACAACTTTAGCACAATGTTTTATCAAAGGGCCTCCAACGTTTATATAGCTTAGGGCAGTGGTGGCGAACCTATGGCACGGGTGCCAGAGGTGGCACTCTAAGCCCTCTCTGTGGGCACACGTGCCATTGCTCCAGCCTTGCCTCCCCCCGCGACCCCTTCCTCTCCAGCAGCCCCCCTGAAGGAGACTCACCCTCGAGCATGGCCCAAACAGAGCAGCACAGCCAAGGACATGGCAGCCAGGCAGCATAGACAAGACTCTGCCCTCACACCCCATCATGCAGTTGATGCTGCAGGGCACGGGCAGAGGGTGTGGCCGCCATAGCGCTGCTGGGCTGCCTGGGCGATCTGCGGCGGGCCCTGGAGGCGGTGAGTGGTCCTTTGGGCAGGCGGGGTGGGGGATGGGGGCAGAGTGGGGGCGGGCAGAGGGGTGGAGCAGGGGCGGGGCCAGTTTTGGGGCACTCGGTCTCTAAAAGGTTCGCCATCACTGGCTTAGGGCCTCACTAATTTTAAAATTATTGTTCAAGTCTCTTTTTCTCCCTTTCTCGTGGCTTTGGCCTACTTAACTTTGCCAATTAAATGCTTTGATGTTTAATAAATAAACATCAAGCTATAGTTTTTTTCTAGCTGAATTGATTGGATTGTATGTTTGCTCTGATCTGGGGGGGGAGGTAGTTTAGTGCAAGCTGAACTGAAACTCACCCACAGTGGTTTTCCAATATTCTCAAAAGTTAAGAGTTTTGATTGGCAGAAACTGCTGCTCCTCTTTCTGTGAAACAAGCCTCTTGGAGTTTAGAAGCTCAGTTATTTTCATATTTAAAATACTTGGGACTATTCTACCTAACTAATGGAACAGTTACCATTGGAGTAGCTGGGACATTCATACACAAACAGATTCTTTCTAGCATTTTATAGTCTATTATGCAGGCATATAGAGCTTGTCTTCATTGCAGATATGTCACTGGCTGGACTTATCTAGGAGTACTGGATCAATTACTAGTATGGAAAGATTATTGGATAGTATATTTGCACCAACCACCTTCCACTTACCACTCCTCTGATCTATCACCTCTAACCTTTATGGTGCCTAAGGAATGTAGCTGTTCAGATAACTGCTTATTCTTTCCTCATCTCCTTCTGAACAACCCCTAGCTGTTATTCTAAATAGTATAAGGAGTTTCCATGGCTAGTGGCAGGACACGAGCAATGGGATTATTTGGGTTTTCTTGGGTTGACATTATATACAATCTAGATTAATTGAGTAGAAGCTCTATTTGGTCAGGACCTACAACAAATTGCAATAAATTTGCAACACATGACCATTAGGATAACCAGGAATCTTAGGTATCCTTCCAGAAGATATTCTTCAGAGATGCAGTAAATAATAAGGCCAGTTGATTGGGTGCCAGGTTGGCCTTTTATACAAGATAGTGAAACATTTTTTTTTTAGTATTTCAAACGATTTAAGCAATTCTTTTAGCCAGTGGTGAGCAAGCTGGTGTTAAGCAAAGGTTCCTGGTGTTCAGCAGAGAAAACCTGCTGTCTATTGGCAATAGCCTAACCCTAACCCTTCAAAAGAACTTCGAGGCATTATTTTTATTAAAGAATCTTTTATTCAGGAAACAAAATATCGGCACTACATAGTTGAACCCAAAAACTAAATTCCCTTCCCCCTGATACAAAGTAACAAAGTGCAATTCCCACCCCCTATAAACTATCATAAATCACATTCCCCAATTAGCTTAAAGCGGGGGCTTTCTCCTTAACTCCACAGCCCACCAAACTGTTATCAGCTTGTCCCTGGGTTCCCACCACAGCGATATGTTATGGCTAGCTAAGCTTACAGTCCAACCCCCCCCCTTGCTGCACCTGATTTCTAAAGCAAGAAAAGCATTGTAAAGGAATAGAGAAAATGGCTGCATTTTCATCAGTTGTCAAAGCGGGAACATCCAATGTTAGCAGCATTGACAGCCTGCTGTCTATTGGCAATAGCCTTCTCAGTGGCTCCTGTCTTTGCCCAGAGGTGCCCGGCTGGACACATTCTTACTCTGTCTGCAGAAGCTTTTTAAGCCTAAGAAAAGTAAGCTGATTTACTCTCTTCTTTTTATATTAAAGGAGGAACAGACAGCACAATCTGTGGAGATCGGATTTGTCTGAGGAATCTGGCACCGCTTTGTGTCTGCAGTTCCTTCTGTGAGCAGCTAATAAAACAAGGCATGTTTGGGAAACTGACTGAGGACTTGAATTCAGAAGTTGTTTCCAGCCAGCTGTACAATTGAACTCCTCT